>NC_092119.1:22355827-22607149 GCF_045679555.1 Salvelinus alpinus
TGCGGAACAGAAGAGCATTAGGATGCCAAAGCCACACAGCTAATCCAAACAGCCTTCTTTCTGTTGTCATTCCTTCGCTGTAATAACACGGGCACAGCTGAGGCCAAATTAAACCTGTAATTTTAAGTCATCAAAAAATGATAATTGTGGCGGCACGCTACAATGCTCTCTGATTCTGAGCCTGGTCAGACAGTGCAGTTGGTGCTGATGAAGTAATGTTCAGTGACATTATACAATATACACACAAAAGTATGTGGACATCCCTTTAAATGAGTGGATTTGGCTATTTCAGCCACAGCTGTTGCTGACAAGTGTATAAAATCGAGCACACAGCCATGCAATCTCCACTGACAAACATTGGCAGTAGAATGGCCCGTACTGAAGAGCTCAGTGACTTTCAACGTGGCACCGCCATAGGATGCCACCTTTCCAACAAGTCAGTTCATAAAATTTCTGCTTTGATAGAGCTTCCCCGGTCAACTGCAAGTGATATTGTGAGGTGGAAACGTATAGGAGCAACAATAGCTCAGCCTTAAAGTAGTAGGCCACAGAATCTCACAGAACGGGACCGCCAAGTGCTGAAGCGCGTAGCGAGTATAAATCATGTGTGTTGCAACACTCACTACCGAATTCCAAACTGCCTATGGAAGCAACGTCAGCACAATGACTGTTCATTGGGAGCTTCATGAAATGGGTTTCCATGGCTGAGAATCCACACACAGTACTAAGATCACCAAGCGCAATGCCAAGCATCAGCTGGAGTGGTGTAAAGCTCGCCGCCATTGGACGCTGGAGCAGTGGAAACGCATTCTCTGGAGTGATGAATCACGTGTCACAATCTGGCAGTCCGGCGGACAAATCTGGGTTTGGCGGATGCCAGGAGGGTGCTACCTACCCCAATGCATAGTGCCTACTGTAAAGTTTGGTGGAGGAGGAATAATGGTCCAAGGCTTTTTTCATGGTTCTGGCCAGTCCCCTTAGTTCCAATGAAGGGAAATCTGAACACTACAGCATACAGTTACATTCTAGACGATTCTGGGGAAGAACAGTTTGGGGAAGGCCCTTTCCTGTTTCAGCATGACAATGCCCCCATGCGCAAAGCGAGGTACATACAGAAATGGTTTGTTAAGCTTGGTGGGGAAGAACTTGACTGGCTTGCACAGAGCCCTGACCTCAACCCCATCATACACCTTTGGGATGAATTGGAAAACCAACTGCGAGCCAGGCTTAATCGCCCAACATCAGTGCCCAACCTCACTAATGCTCTTGTGGCTGAATGGAAACAGGTCCCCACAGCAATGTTCAAACTTCTAGTGGAAATATTTCCCAGAAGAGTGGAGGCTGTCATAGCAGCAAAGGGTGGACAAACTCAATATTAATGCCAATGATTTTAGAATGAGATTTTCAACGAGCAGGTGTCCACATACTTTTGGCCATGTAGGGTACCGTGTGAGTGTCATTGCATCCTTGTCATTGAGCGTGTGACAACTGCAAGTATCATGTGTGTCATCACCGGTCCAATTACCAGCTTGGTTTAGAGTTATTGGTTGTAGCCTAGTGTTTAGAGCGTTGGGCCACTAACCAAAAGGTTGCTGGATCAAATCCCTGAGCTGACAAGGTAAAAATCTGTCATTCTGCCCTTGAGCAAGGCAGTTAACCCACTGTTCCGTGGATGTCGATTAAGGCAGCTCCCTGCACCTTTCTGATTCAGAAGGATTGGGTTATAAATGCGGAGGACACATTTCAGTTGAAGGCATTCAGTTGTACAGCTGACTAGCTATCCCTCTTTTTACATTGTAATATCCTGGATTACAATACTGGTGTCGTTACAATATATTTGGCCAAATGTGTTGAATGCATGGAGTTGGTCTTCCCTTTATTATATTAGATTAAGGCTATGAAAGGCAATCTATCTCAACCTGTTTTTTTCTATTGTTGTACTAACCAGATTCTTAAATTGTTGAAATAAAAAGGATTTATCTATTCAACCAGTAGAAAAAATGCACAACAACTCACAACAACATCTCCTATGCCTGACATGTTCAATACCAATTGTATGACAAGTCTTTTGTCAGTCTTCTAAGTAGTTCCCCATTGAGAGTGGACTGTCACTAATCTACCAACAGTAGGCTGCCAGTCTGGCTCTGTATTATCCATGTCTAGCACAGGAAGATCCAGGCAATCAATCAATAGAGAAAAAGAGAGAGAGAGAGAAAGAGAAAGCAAAGAGAGGAGAAAGAGCAGGGAGTCAGGCAGCTATGGAAGCAACCCTGGCCTTACATCCAGCCCTTATTATCTCTGTACTAGTCAGCTAGAAGAAGAAGAAGAAAAAGAGGAAGAAGGCAATTACTGTAAACATAAAGAAAGAAATAAACAACTACAATAACAAGTCCAAAAGTATTGACCCAACAGCGATGCTTATTTTGCCTGGAAGCTGAGCAGGAGGAGCATCTCTCTGTCAGGCTGAAGGTTTGTGTCTGTGTCTTTAACAAACTCAAATCAAATTAAAGTTTATTTGTCACGTGCGCCGAATACAACAGGTGTAGACCTTACAGTGAAATGCTTAAAGAGTGGAGGCTGTTATAGCAGCAAAGGGGGACAAACTAAATATTAATGCCAATGATTTTGGAATGAGATGTTCGACAAGCAGGTGTCCATAAACTTTTGGCCATGTAGGGTACCTTGTGAGTGTCATTGCATCCTTGTCATTGAGAGTGTGACAACTGCAAGTATCATGTGTGTCATCACCGGTCCAATTACCAGCTTGGTTTAGAGTTATTGGTTGTAACCTAGTGTTTAGAGCGTTGGGCCAGTAACCAAAAGGTTGCTGGATCAAATCCCTGAGCTGACAAGGTAAAAATTTGTCATTCTGCCCTTGAGCAAGGCAGTTAACCCACTGTTCCGTGGATGTTGATTAAGGCAGCTCCCTGCACACAAACTGTATCAATCAATCCACTGTCTCAATCAATGCAATCACTTCAACAAATCTCCATTCAGCAGCAGCATGACTCTTCCCACGCACCACATAGTACGGTACACATCATAAAAAGACAGACAGACATACATGCTGTACACCACAAACAGACACTCAATTGTATAATATCTGCCTTTACCAGATGGCATTGTGTTACCACCACCAACCTAACAGATGCTGAAGAAGTCCTTCTAATTTTATCACACAGTTGCTATGGTATGTTTGTTATCAATTTGAAACCATGATTATCCAAACTATCTGTGGTCAACTTAGTTCTATTTTCTGGGACTTTGCTTTGATTGATTTTGACAAATAACATTAGAATATAATACATTACTTCATGTTTTGTATGGCATACTGTACCATTGCCACAGCATTAATTCTAGTCAAAGCTCACTATTTTGTTATGATAAATGTATATCTCGATGGGAATATACCACATCTGCATTCAATTTCCCGACCTGCTTAACCAATAAACAGAGTTTGATTTCCAGGCTGAAAACAATGATAAAACATGGGAGGCTTTCTTAAGCTCATCCATTTCCTCCTCATCAACCATTCAGGGTTTTTTACTCGTGGAGAAATGTGGGGTATGTATACTGTGGGTTGGATCCGTCTTTTTTTCTGAGTGGTGGAAGTAGACATTTCATACCATCTCCATCTCTATCACTCCCTCACATTATTTTGACAAACATAAAATATAATACTTTGTTTTAGGCCAAAATAAATGTCTTAAATGTTATCGCTCTTCTGTGTTCTGTGTTTGGGTAGAAAGATAATTCCTTTTTTTGCTGAGAGAGAGTGTTTTTTTCAGCACTTCTCTCAAACTGTGGTCTCCAACTAGTTACCCACCCATGTATGCACGTTCTCTCTCTCTCTCTCTCTCTCTCTCTCTCTCTCTCTCTCTCTCTCTCTCTCTCTCTCTCTCTCTCTCTCTCTCTCTCTCTCTCTCTCTCTCTCTCTCTCTCTCTCTCTCTCTCTCTCTCTCTCTCTCTCTCTCTCTCTCTCTCTCTCTCTCTCTCTCTCTCTCTCTCTCTCTCTCTCTCTCTCTCTCTCGATTATATTAGTGGATGCTGATGCGCGCACCCAATACCAGAGTTCCACCGACTGTCATTATCTCTTCACTGATTCCCTTTCATCGTCACTTCTTTCTCATCAGTATTTCATGGTGTCAAGATAGAATAATACAGTTAGATTGATAGAATACCCCAGTTAGAATTATATAATACTACAGTTAGATTGATAGAATACTACAGTTAGAGTGATAGAATACCCCAGTTAGAATTATATAATACTACAGTTAGATTGCTAGAATACTACAGTTAGAATGATAGAACACCCCAGTTAGAATGATAGAATACTACAGTTAGAATGATGGAATATACTGTTAGAATAATATAATTTTACTGTTAGAATGATAGAATACTACAGTTACAATGATATAATACTACAGTTAGATTGATAGAATACCCCAGTTAGAATGCTAGAATACTACAGTTAGAATGATGGAATATACTGTTAGAATGATATAATTCTACTGTTAGAATGATAGAATACTACAGTTAAAATGATAGAATACTGTTCAAGCTGCTGCATTGTCTATATTGTCTATCAAGGTGTATTGTGTCTTATGTTAGAATATAACCTCAATATTTGTTATTATGAAAATGTTTGACTTCAGCAAATGTACATTTTTGTTTTTGTATTGCTAATCCATTTCAAAATTTGACCTGTTTTTATCAGCACGTCTCTCAAAATGTGATCTCCAACTGGTTACCCACCCATGTATGCACAGGTGCACACAGTACACATACTCACCCACAGGCATTACCTTATATTTTCACATATTAGAGGGATAGACAATCATCCATAACCTGTCATTAACTTGTACTTCCTGAATTCCAACCCAGCCAGCAATACAGGGAGTAAACATCCCATTAGAGTTGTAATTACAGACTGGGCCTGATAACATAGCTGCTCCACTCCTCACTACACAGACACACACACATACATACACACACCACACACACACACACACACCAACCACCAGATCAGACCACATGGAGCTTTTATTACAGGGACCCCTACATTACCTAATCCCTCCATTACCAAACACAATGACTTAATTATAGTGTCAGGAAGAACATCAAATGGACCGTCACAATCAATTGGAGTTGGTAGTGCCTGTTTATTGTCAGACCTGACCCTGTAATACAACACATTTGGCTCCAGCCAGTCAGAATCATAAGACACGTACTAAATGGCACACTATTCCTTATATAGTGCACTACTTTTGACCAAAGCTCTACAGCCATAGACAAAGACTACTATACAGGTTAGTGTTTAATGGTAGCCCTATGCTTCACTGTTGGGATTCACTTATTGTAGCTTTTAAAGACAGAAGGTCATGTACTGTATTCAACATTCAAGCAATGGCACAAAAGTAAGCTAACAGACATTAATTAATTACATGACAAAATCTATAAAATCTATTTAAAAGCTTCAGAATAAACGTTTCACTGATAACTCAGCAATAATGATAATTCAATTTTGAGAAACCTTACAACAATTAACATTTTGATATGTTAATTGCGTTGGTGTTCCTTTAAGCCAAAGTGAATGCAGCTAAACCTGCATTTTTCCCTACGTACAGTACATAAAGTACACAAATTACTCTTCATCAATCTTTAATGTTCTTATATACTGTATGCCCATGCCAAGGCCGTTCAATCATCACGTGTCAAAGACGGACACTTTCTGACAACTAAAGGTTGCTGTGTGTGTGTCAGAAAAAATCTGTTTGTGAAACCATGCTATTTCATTGTAATATTTTTTGTTAAATTGTTATCAATCAGGTATATAAGGACAACCAGCAGGTGACTAACTGCATTAAGATGAAGAGAATGAGTGTAAAGCCTGCCATAACGATGAAGGGCATCCCTGGGAAGGTGAGCAGGGTACGAGGGTGCAGACCATAATACATGTGGTCTCTACAGACGCAGAGAAGGAGAACATCACACCTGCACGGGTCACAAAAGAGATAAGGGTTTACAAAGAGCGAGTTCCGTCAACTGAATTCATGAAGATTCAGAAGTTTAAATATTCAATGTTTTTGGATCATTGTACTTTCATTGAAAGTGTTGTTTACCTCTAAGTACACACAGTCCAGGCTGAATAACTTAGAACAGAGAAAGACACACAATGATATAGTATCTCTTTGTTACATTGTTAAGCTGGTGACTGTGCTTACAGTACCAACTAGAGCGGAATAAGATGAAGTACATAGAGCAGAGGAAGGGCAATCTTAAGTGGTTCCAACATGGAATACTTATTGATCCGAGAGAGAGACTGGCTGCTAGCTAAGTACTTTTGAATGTAAGCTTAAAAGTGGAAGTGCAATATGCCCTTCAGAATAAAAACAATGGTAAAATAAATGTTCAGAATAAAATGCTGTTGTTTCTGACATGAACACACATTTCTTACATCATTATACAGAGGCACTTGGTTAGTATCCAGACAAGGTAACTATTTAACTCTCTGAAATCTTGATTGCAACCCTAATGTTTTTTAGCCTTCAAGAGCAGGTTATTTGTGGTACAATGATCTGAGGAATAATAAGGGTTAACATTCTACATAGCATTTTGTTTAGATAAAGGGACTGAATAAGAGAAAGGAACAATAAAATGTCACTGTGCATCATTTGTTCATCCAACCATTCTCTGATGTGGCCATGACGGGCTTACAGAGAACACAGAACAGAACATCCACAAGGCTTCGCCATCTGGCCTTAACCAGGGATGTTCGCTGTGCTCAGGATTTCAATTTTCATGAGAACAGAATAACGTTCATCTTTGTCTCAGGAGTTGGACTTGAGGACAGGGGATTTCTGGATCAAGAGTCCAGTGCTAAACTGTCTCTTCATTTCAGTCTTCTTGACATGGGAGTCAAGGGGTGGTTCCTCTTGAGGTTTCTTTCATTCTATGAAGTTTTTCCTTGCCACTGTCATTCTTCTTGCTTTCTGGGGTCTAGGTCAGGTTACTGTGAAGTACTTTGTGAACACTGTACACTTGATGTAAAAAGGGATTTATAAATCAAATGTAAATTATTTGATTGTGCGGACTTCGTCAACCATTTTGAAAAGAAGGTCGACGACATCCGATCCTCGTTTGCTAAGTCAAACGACACCGCTGGTTCTGCTCACACTGCCCTACCCTGTGCTTTGACCTCTTTCTCCCCTCTCTCTCCAGATGAAATCTCGCGTCTTGTGACGGCCGGCCGCCCAACAACCTGCCCGCTTGACCCTATCCCCTCCTTTCTTCTCCAGGCCATTTCCGGAGACCTTCTCCCTTACCTCACCTCGCTCATCAACTCATCCTTGACCGCTGGCTACGTCCCTTCCGCCTTCAAGAGAGCGAGAGTTGCACCCCTGCTGAAAAAACCTACACTCGATCCCGCCGATGTCAACAACTACAGACCAGTATCCCTTCTTTCTTTTCTCTCCAAAACTCTTGAACGTGCCGTCCTTGGCCAGCTCTCCTGCTATCTCTCTCAGAATGACCTTCTTGATCCAAATCAGTCAGGTTTCAAGACTAGTCATTCAACTGAGACTGCTCTTCTCTGTGTCACGGAGGCGCTCCGCTCTGCTAAAGCTAACTCTCTCTCCTCTGCTCTCATCCTTCTAGACCTATCGGCTGCCTTTGATACAGTGAACCATCAGATCCTCCTCTCCACCCTCTCCGAGTTGGGCATCTCCGGCGCGGCCCACGCTTGGATTGCGTCCTACCTGACAGGTCGCTCCTACCAGGTGGCGTGGCAAGAATCTGTCTCCGCACCACGTGCTCTCACCACTGGTGTCCCCCAGGGCTCTGTTCTAGGCCCTCTCCTATTCTCGCTATACACCAAGTCACTTGGCTCTGTCATATCCTCACATGGTCTCTCCTATCATTGCTATGCAGACGACACACAATTAATCTTCTCCTTTCCCCCTTCTGATAACCAGGTGGCGAATCGCATCTCTGCATGTCTGGCAGACATATCAGTGTGGATGACGGATCACCACCTCAAGCTGAACCTCGGAAAGACGGAGCTGCTCTTCCTCCCGGGGAAGGACTGCCCGTTCCATGATCTCGCCATCACGGTTGACAACTCCATTGTGTCCTCCTCCCAGAGTGCTAAGAACCTTGGCGTGATCCTGGACAACACGCTGTCGTTCTCAACTAACATCAAGGCGGTGACCCGTTCCTGTAGGTTCATGCTCTACAACATTCGCAGAGTACGAACCTGCCTCACACAGGAAGCGGCGCAGGTCCTAATTCAGGCACTTGTCATCTCCCGTCTGGACTACTGCAACTCGCTGTTGGCTGGGCTCCCTGCCTGTACCATTAAACCCCTACAACTCATCCAGAACGCCGCAGCCCGTCTGGTGTTCAACCTTCCTAAGTTCTCTCACGTCACCCCGCTCCTCCGCTCTCTCCACTGGCTTCCAGTTGAAGCTCGCATCCGCTACAAGACCATGGTGCTTGCCTACGGAGCTGTGAGGGGAACGGCACCTCCGTACCTTCAGGCTCTGATCAGGCCTTACACCCAAACAAGGGCACTGCGTTCATCCACCTCTGGCCTGCTCGCCTCCCTACCTCTGAGGAAGTACAGCTCCCGCTCAGCCCAGTCAAAACTGTTCGCTGCTCTGGCACCCCAATGGTGGAACAAACTCCCCCACGACGCCAGGTCAGCGGAGTCAATCACCACCTTCCGGAAACACCTGAAACACCACCTCTTTAAGGAATACCTAGGATTGGATAAAGTAATCCTTCTAACCCCCCCCCCCTTAAAAGAGTTAGATGCACTATTGTAAAGTGGTTGTTCCACTGGATATCATAAGGTGAATGCACCAACTTGTAAGTCGCTCTGGATAAGAGCGTCTGCTAAATGACTTAAATGTAAATGTAAATTGTTTGATGTGGGGCTCTGGACCCACCTTGTTCATCTTGTTCTACGTTGGCGGAGGACAGAGAGCGGATGACAGCCTGAGGGTTGCCAGCAGGGGCAGACACTACAACCACTGCATGGGACACACAAGACAGAGGAGCCCTTAAAAAAACACATGTCAAATGTGCTGTTTCACATCTGAATAACTGCAAATTCGATTTTTACTTGCAATTCCACTTGTGAAAATGAAAATCAAATTTGCAGTTTCACATGTAAGAAAATGCCACATTCACTCAACAAAGTAAATGTAAACAAGCACTGTATAGTCTACATTTTTTTGTTAAAACTATAATTCTGATATCATGGAATGTCAGAGTTTGCATCAATAACGTAGCAAATGGATTTGAGATTGGTTGCATTTCTTCCGGCCCATCCCTCAGATTTTTACTGAAACTTTGACAGGGAGTACACTTTGTTAATGTTTCAATTAAAATTTGCCGCTTTAAACATCTTTATATGGTCTAGTGAGTGAGTTACTTTTGTGCCATTAATATCAAGCAAAACTTCTGAAGTCGAGAACAAAGTTCTTATTATTACAAAAGAAATGATGATATTGAAAACAAAAAATACTGTAACCCAGAAGTATTGATATCAAAACTGAATATTCGAAAGAAATCATTTTAAATGCGAGAGCAAATTAATTGTAAATGGCGGCAGCCTTTTATTTCAGTGATAAAAAAAATGATTAAGTAATTATATAGAACGCCTCCCTCTTTCCTTAAATTTTCACTATCTTTGGTTATGTTACCCTGGCCTTTGCTTTCGATACCTTTTTCCACCCTGCATCCCACTGCTGGTTCGCTTCTGAAACTAAGCAGGGTCGGTCCCTGGACCAGATGTAGATGGAAGTGGTGAAAATCACATGAAAAAGAAAGTATATAACATGTAATTTGTTCACACGTGTGTTCCAAAACCCACAGGACGACAGACAGGACTGGAAAACTGGACCAACAGGATAGAGGAGGACAGACAGGGATGAGGGCAGACAGAAGAGGAAAGACAGGACAGGAAGAGACAGGACAGTGCAGAACAAGACAGAGTTGTCTTTTTTTTTACATAATATAAGTTACTAAACTGCTTTATCGATGCACATATTTTAAGCAGTAATATTGTGTCAATTGCTTTGTTATTTTATAATAACATATTTGAAATTGTAAAACATCCTCTTCATTTCTGAAACTGTAGGAGATGCTGTGCGGTAGATAAATAGATGCCAGATTTAATAATGGTAGATCATCACAGCAATGTGCAATTATTGCACTTTATTCCTAATGACTGTAAAAACTAATGGGAGATATAATCTCAGGTTGATTTGGTATTCAGCTCAGGCATGGTAAAGGGGAAGTGAGGGGAAGGCATTCTCCTTTATTAGAACAAACAGTACAAAGCCTACTCATCACCAATGTGTGTGTGTGTGTTTGCGTGTTATGTGTGTGAGTGTGAGATATGTGTGCTTATTATGTGTGTGCACGCGTGTGTGTGTGTGTTAGTCAGACCAACCAACGCCTACCTGGCTATGGGAACGGAGGGGATGACTCTGAAACTGTGCTAACCCTCATTATCCCAGGCAGAGGAAGAGACAGCAGAATGCAGATATCTGGTGAGGCTGCAGCTGATTATTCACACAATGCTTAAAAGAGGGAGAGTGTGTGAGTGCGTGTCCACCTAACAATTTCAACAACAATTTATTTAATGAAGGATATCAATACCCATCCTGTCCATCTCCCACAAGGCCAGCACAATGCACTGTTATCTTAAAGGTGTCTGTGTTTAAACAACTCATCAGGAAAATAACAACTTTACATCCAGGATTTGTCTCTTTTTAATTAAAGCACAGCAGGATCGAAAGTGTATCAACATCATCACAACAACTCCTGTCTAAAATCCAATCCAGTGGCTGTAGTCTTAACTTTGCAGTATAAACTTAATCAGTTGTGAAACCTTTTAAAATTGTTTTATTTTAGATGAGGGGTGGCGACCCTCTTCCCAGTGGGAGAGGCCCTGAATATATAGACTTTTACTCAAACACAGGTTTTACTGTAACACACCTGATATAGCCAAGCAGGGTTCTGGTGAGAAGCCAATTCCTGGAATATGGTGTGCTAGATTAGGGCAGGAGCAAAAGCATTCAGGAGGGTAGCTCTCCAGGGGGAGGGAACCTCTATTTGAGAGCATCAGTCCCTGTCTCAGTGTAGGAGTACTGATCTAGGATAAGTTCTGCCTTTTAGATTACAATGAATAATATTACATGGACAGGGGGGACCTGATCCTAGATCAGCACTGAGATGCTTTGAATACAGGCCCAGAATTGAATATCTACATTCAAATTGTGTCACTTAGCAGGCACTATTATTCAGAGCATTCATCCTATGGTAACTAGGTGAGACAACCACATATCACAGTCATAGTCATATTAGGTCAGTACATCATGAATCCCTACATACACTGAGTGTACAAAACATTTTCAACCCCGTTTACCCTCACAACAGCCTCAATTCGTCAAGGCACGGACTCTACAAGGTGTCGTATGCGTTCCACAGGGATGCTGGCCAATGTTGACTCCAATGCTTCCCACATTCTTGATACACACGGGAAACTGTTGTGAATGAAAATAACAGCAGCGTTGCAGTTCTTGACACACTCAAACCGGTGCACTTGGCACCTACTACCATAACCTGTTCAAAGGCACTTAATAAATATTTTGTCTTGCCCATTAACCCTCTGAATTGCACACACACACACTCCATGTTCCACTTTTCTCAAGGCTTAAAAATCCTTATTTAGCCTGTCTCCTCCCCTTCTGATTAAAATGGATTAAACAGGTGACATCAATAAGGGATCATCGCTTTCACCTGGATTCACCTAGTCAGTCTATGTCATGGAAAGAGCAGGTGTTCCTAATGTTCCCTCACCTCGAAACACCATCTATGTGTTAGTGGAGAAGGCCATGAGGATGAAGACTGCTGTCCTAAAGAGGACACTCACCTTGGCCCGAGTCATCTCTCCTACCACTCTCATCAGCAGAGGAAAGATCACCAGCAGGGTAAACCCTTAGGACAAAACATCACATACCATTAGACATTCTTTATTTTTTAAGCATATTACCGACTGGTTTATGGTTGAATGTATGTTAAAATAATTGGACAGATTCTTGGGTAACACTTCATTTAAAAGGGGCCTTATTACATAAATCAAATCAAATCCAATCAAATTTTATTTGTCACATACACATGGTTAGCAGATGTTAATGCGATTGTAGCGAAATGCTTGTGCTTCTAGTTCTGACAATGCAGTAATAACCAACGAGTAATCTAACCTAACAACTTCACAACAACTACCTTATACACACAAGTGTAAAGGGATGAAGAATATGTACATACAAATATATGAATGAGTGATGATACAGAACGGCATAAGCAAGGTGCAGTAGATGGTATAGAGTACAGTATATACATATGAGGTGAGTAATGTAGGGTATGTAAACATTATATTAAGTGGCATTGTTTAAAGTGGCTAGTGAAACATCTTTTTACGTACATTTTTCCATTATTAAAGTGGCTGGAGTTGAGTCAGTATGTTGGCAGCAGCCACTCAATGTTAGTGGTGGCTGTTCAACAGTCTGATGGCCTTGAGATAGAAGCTGTTTTTCAGTCTCTCGGTCCCTGCTTTGATGCACCTGTACTGACCTCGCCTTCTGGATGATAGCGGGGTGAACAGGCAGTGGCTCGGGTGGTTGTTGTCCTTGATGATCTTTATGGCCTTCCTGTGACATTGGGTGGTGTAGGTGTCCTGGAGGGCAGGTAGTTTGCCCCCGGTGATGCGTTGTGCAGACCTCACTACCCTCTGGAGAGCCTTACGGTTGTGGGCGGAGCAGTTGCCGTACCAGGCGGTGATACAGCCTGACAGGATGCTCTCGATTGTGCATCTGTAAAGGTTTGTGAGTGTTTTTGGTGACAAGCCGAATTTCTTCAGCCTCCTGAGGTTGAAGAGGCGCTGCTGTGCCTTCTTCACCACGCTGTCTGTGTGGGTGGACCAATTCAGTTTGTCCGTGATGTGTACGCCGAGGAACTTAAAACTTACTACCCTCTCCACTACTGTCCCTTCGATGTGGATAGGGGGGTGCTCCCTCTGCTGTTTCCTGAAGTCCACGATAATCTCCTTTGTTTTGTTGACGTTGAGTGTGAGGTTATTTTCCTGACACCACACTCCGAGGGCCCTCATCTCCTCCCTGTAGGCCGTCTCGTCGTTGTTGGTAATCAAGCCTACCACTGTAGTGTCGTCTGCAAACTTGATGATTGAGTTGGAGGCGTGCATGGCCACGCAGTCGTGGGTGAACAGGGAGTACAGGAGAGGGCTCAGAACGCACCCTTGTGGGGCCGCAGTGTTGAGGATCAGCGGGGTGGAGATGTTGTTACCTACCCTCACCACCTGGGGGGGCGGCCCGTCAGGAAGTCCAGTACCCAGTTGCACAGGGCAGGGTCGAGACCCAGGGTCTCGAGCTTGATGACGAGTTTGGAGGGTACTATGGTGTTAAATGCTGAGCTGTAGTCGATGAACAGCATTCTCACATAGGTATTCCTCTTGTCCAGATGGGTTAGGGCAGTGTGCAGATTGCGTCGTCTGTGGACCAATTGGGGCGGTAAGCAAATTGGAGTGGGTCTAGGGTGTCAGGTAGGGTGGAGGTGATATGGTCCTTGACTAGTCTCTCAAAGCATTTCATGATGACGGAAGTGAGTGCTACGGGGCGGTAGTCGTTTAGCTCAGTTACCTTAGCTTTCTTGGGAACAGGAACAATGGTGGCCCTCTTGAAGCATGTGGGAACAGCAGACTGGGCTAAGGATTGATTGAATATGTCCGTAAACACACCAGCCAGCTGGTCTGCGCATGCTCTGAGGACGCGGCTAGGGATGTCGTCTGGGCCTGCAGCCTTGCGAGGGTTAACACGTTTAAATGTTTTACTCACGTCAGCTGCAGTGAAGGAGAGTCCACAGGTTTTGGTAGCGGGCCGTGTCAGTGGCACTGTATTGTCCTCAAAGCGAGCAAAGAAGTTGTTTAGTCTGTCTGGGAGCAAGACATCCTGGTCCGCGACAGGGCTGGTTTTCTTTTTGTAATCCGTGATTGACTGTAGACCCTGCCACATACCTCTTGTGTCTGAGCCGTTGAATTGCGACTCTACTTTGTCTCTATACTGACGCTTAGCTTGTTTGATTGAGGGAATAGCTACACTCTTTGTATTCGGTCATGTTTCCGGTCACCTTGCCCTGGTTAAAAGCAGTGGTTCGCGCTTTCAGTTTCGAATGCTGCCATCAATCCACGGTTTCTGGTTTGGGAATGTTTTAATAGTTGCTGTGGGTACGACATCGCCGACGCACTTGCTACTAAACTCGCTCAACGAATCAGCGTATTCGTCAATGTTGTTGTTTGACGCAGTGCGGAACATATCCCAATCCACGTGATCGAAGCAATCTTGAAGCGTGGAATTAGATTGGTCGGACCAGCGTTGAACAGACCTGAGCGCGGGAGCTTCCTGTTTTAGTCTCTGTCTATAGGCTGGGAGCAACAAAATGGAGTCATGGTCAGCTTTTCCAAAAGGAGGGTGGGGGAGGGCCTTATATGCTTCGCGGAAGTTAGAATAACAATGATCCAGGGTTTTACCAGCCCTGGTAGCACAATCGATATGCTGATCGAATTTAGGGCGTCTTGTTTTCAGATTAGCCATGTTAATTACAAGTATTGTAATTAATTGTAATAATTCATAGTTACACTGTAATAACAACTGGTGGTGATTGCAGTCTGTAATCATTACAATCCCTGTTACAATTAAGGATCCCTGCACAAACCACGTGATAAGTGTTACCTAATTGAAAACCGACCACCTCATTAGCATAACTCTGCAATAAAGGGCTCTAGAGTCAGATGCCCAGGCACAATGGCAAAAACGGTTCACATAAAAAATACTTGAATTTGTTACATTATTTAACGGTGCGTTTGACAATGGGTCAATTACTTTAACCAACATTTTTGGACACATTAATTAACAGTTGTGGTTAAAATTGTGAGATAGTCGTTTGTGGTTGCCAAATTGTAAGCCTATTAAGCTTGGTTGAATAATGGTTTAAATGCATTTAAACGATTATAAGACAAACTTTTATTCCATCATGTAACCTTGCAAGTGTTTCACTATCGAGGAACATTCTCACTTTTGGATGGGATGCATTGGTGGAAGTATTTATTTATGCCAGGAATTAAAGCATCATGTCAAGATCTGCCCATTTGTGCAACATGCTCGAAATAAGGACAACCTCGAATGTATCCACGTGTTGACACTGACGTCATGTGACAGTGTGCAAAGAATGGGGTTGAGAAGGTCAATGTGCAAAATCCAGACATGAAATATTGCTGTTGTAGGTCAAAAACATCAACACAGGCGAGATAAATTGTTTTCCATAGCATTTGCTAGCTAGCCTAGTGTTGCATAGCTAGCTAACTGTAGCCAGAGCCATATATTTAGAGTTAGGCCAACTTATATCATTCAGTTAGTTACATTGCATTATTTAAATATTCCCTATGCAATGTTAATAGAGAGCTCACATTTGTTGGTACCCTTCCTCAGATCTGTACCTCGACACAATCCTGACTCAGAGCTCTACGGACAACTCCTTTGACCTCATGGCTTGTTTTTTTTCTGACATGCACTGTCAACCGTGGGACCTTGTATAGACAGATGTGTGCCTTTCCAAATCATATCCAATCAATTTAATATACCACAGGTGGATTCAAATCATGTTGTAGAAACATCTCAAGGATGATCAATGAAAACAGGATGCACCTGAGCTCAAATTTGAGTCTCATAGCAAAGGGTCTGAATACTAATGTAAATAAGGTATTCCTGTTTTTGTTTTTTTATAAGTTTGCAAACATTTATTAAAACCTGTTTTCGCTTTGTCATTATGGGGTATTGTGTGTAGATTGCTGAGGAATTTGTTTTATTTAATGCATTTTAGAATAAGGCTGTAACGTAACAAAATGTGGAAAAAGTCAAGAGGTCTGTAAATGCATCATAATTCAGAAATCGCATTGGCCCAACTCTCTAAATATATGTCTCTGACTGTAGCTAGCTTGCAAACCTTTTTGGGGGAAAGTGCTAGCAACAACATGAAGAATGTGCATTCACGGGTAGGTAATTAGAGTCTATTGATCCTCCAACCTTTGCAATCTCAGACACCCAGCACACCTGTCCACAAGAGATTACAACCTTGTGACAGTTATTTCTGAATTGGATGCAGCTGGGGGAAAAAAACACTACATTTATGAATTTAGTGGAAACGTGCCCATTTGTAACAAGGATGGTAAGAAGTATTTGCTGTTACACCTCTGTAATTACAGACTGCAACCACCAGTTACATGTTGTTATTACAGTGTAACTATAAATTATTACAATTAACTGCAATACTTGTTATAGTAATTATACATTTACATTATACAATGTAAATGTGTTACCGAAAGTGTTACCGATTCTTGAGTGATAGGATAATACAGATTCTATTATTCCTAATAACTGTCAAACTGAAATTACAGTTGGACTATCAATTTAATGGCCCCTCCTAAAATTACAATTTGGGGGTAAGTCTGCTGTTTGGCTTTTGGCCCACAATCAGGCATTACAATCAGAACCTCAGATTCATTAGCTAGCCAAAATACTGCACCAATTTAAAAATTCTGGGGCTGCCTCTCGTGCACGTTACCTCGAGCCAATTCCTCGTAGTGTCGCCACTCCGCTCTAGCTGCCTCCAGCTCCTCTTTCGATACTCTCCCGGCTGTGCCAAGGGTCCCTTGCCGTCCAATATTTCCTCCCATGTCCAGGAGTCCATTACACGCTGCTTGGTCCTTTGGTTGTGGGTAGTTCTGTAACGAACGTCGTCGGGAGAAGGAGAAGAGGACCAAGGTGCAGCGTGGTAAGTGTCCATATTACTTTTAATAAATACGAAACACTTGAACAAAACAACAAAACGACAAACGAACAGTTCTGCAAGGTGCAATACACAAAACAGAAAACAACTACCCACAAACACAGGTGGGAACAGGCTACCTAAGTATGGTTCTCAATCAGAGACAACGATAGACAGCTGCCTCTGATTGGGAACCATACCAGGCCAAACACATAGAAATACAAAACATAGAACAACATGGAACACCAGACATAGAATACCCACCCAAACTCCCTAACCAATCAAAATAGAGACATAAAATGATCTCCAATGTCAGGGCGTGACACAGTCTTTGTTTTAATATCATACCAAGACAAGTAATCGACCCAGACCCATTGATGTGATCACGAAGGAGGAAGAGGAGAGACGCACAAACTCACACACACAGAGGGTCCCTTGACAGACAGGGAGTGTTAAAATCATTGCTGCTATCGTTTCAGATGGGTAAAGTGTAAATACCTGGTTTGGATGTTTTTTGTGTGCTTCAGGCGATTCAATGCATTTGGTTTATTTTAGTATTTTTGTTTCTGTTTTTTTGATGTTATGTTTCGATTTTAGGTTTTCTAAAGCAAGGTGAAAAGGTAAGTAAAATGTATTTGTAACAGTGTGGGGGCTTGGTGGTATAGACTCCAACTCTGAGCCATGTGGCATAGCTAGTGCATACCATGAAATATCCTCCAATCCATGGCCAGTCACGTTGACAATAGTTAAGAGGAGTCCTGTGATATTTGGTTTTCAAAATCACATGTGGGTAACTAACCTCACAGTAATGGTGGGGGGGTGGGGGGGGGGGGGTGAACTCTGGCTTTACATGGTCCTAGAGTACTGCCACTGTTCATTGCATAATACTACATATCGCAATATTATTTTCTGACAATATTATATGGATATTTGACTCCAAGTATTGATTTTTTTTTTTACTCTAGGTAGTGTTAGCTAGTGCTAGTCGGCTGTACCTGCGCCAAGTTTTTTTATTTCATCCTATTGCTTGTTTTCAGCACTTTTATTTCCCTGACTGATCAAAACTCATTTTCTCATGCTCTCTCTTGTCTCTGCAACAGACATATAGTGAGAAATATGTTTGGTTCATCAAATTGCAATAAAATCGCAGTATCGAATCGCAATACATATAGAATCGTGAGAATCGCAATACATATTGTATCGACAGTGAGAGGAGTGGACAGTGGAACATAAATTATGTGACTTGAGTCATGTGCAAATGTTTTGAAAATATTATGCAATGAACAGTGGCAGTACTCTAGGACCATATGAGGCTAAACGCCATAGGATCAATGTGTTTACAGTTAGAGTTAGTTTTATCAGTGCATCAGTTGAACAAATAAACAAATTGCGGCAAGTGGAAAATCAAACAAATGTAGCTTCAACTTGAAACATACAGTACAGAGCTGGACCTCTAGTTCAGTGGATCAGACTGCAACCATTTTTGCATCATATCAGCCAAATCTTTACATGTTATTGTCTTACTACAGTGTAATTGTCATTGCATTAAAATCTCTGTGATTTTAGTATTTGTTGCTGAGGAAATCAGTCGATGTTTGGGATCTGAAGCATTTCAAATCTTCTCAATCACAATCATGACCCTCTGATGAAGCAAAGACACTTACTAACAGCAGCATCTTTGCAGATTTGAACACGTCATACAGTTCAGTTGTGAACTCCCTGGGCTCGTACATCAAATAGAGCAGGGAGATAGCCTGCTCTCCTGGAGGGAGGAAACACACACGCACACATGCACACACACACACACAGTGAATGATTGCCATGGTAATTAGTGAGCAGGGCTGTTCAATTTGGGTCCTGGAGGGCCGAAATACTTGTGTTTTTTGTTTCTACCTGGTAGTTAATTGCACCGAATTAGTCCCTTTTAAGAAGGAGAGAATGAAAACCAGAAGTGTTTTGACCCTCCAGGAGCGATATTGAACAACCCTGGTTTAGAGAGACATTAAGATATACAGTGGGGAGAACAAGTATTTGATACACTGCCGATTTTGCAGGTTTTCCTACTTACAAAGCATGTAGAGGTCTGTAATTTTTAATCATAGTTACACTTCAACTGTGAGAGACGGAATCTAAAACAAAAATCCAGAAAATTACGTTGTATGATTTTTAAGTAATTAATTTGCATTTTATTGCATGACATAAGTATTTGATCACCTACCAACCAGTAAGAATTCCGGCTCTCACAGACCTGTTCATTTTTCTTTAAGAAGCCCTCCTGTTCTCCACTCATTACCTGTATTAACTGCACCTGTTTGAACTCGTTACCTGTATAAAAGACACCTGTCCACACACTCAATCAAACAGACTCCAACCTCTCCACAATGGCCAAGACCAGAGAGCTGTGTAAGGACATCAGGGATACAATTGTAGACCTGCACAAGGCTGGGATGGGCTACAGGACAATAGGCAAGCAGCTTGGTGAGAAGGCGACAACTGTTGGCGCAATTATTAGAAAATGGAAGAAGTTCAAGATGACGGTCAATCACCCTCGGTCTGGGGCTCCATGCAATATCTCACCTCGTGGGGCATCAATGATCATGAGGAAGGTGAGGGATCAGCCCAGAACTACACGGCAGGACCTGGTCAATGACCTGAAGAGAGCTGGGACCACAGTCTCAAAGAAAACCATTAGTAACACACTACGCCGTCATGGATTAAAATCCTGCAGCGCACGCAAGGTCCCCCTGCTCAAGCCAGCGCATGTCCAGGCCCGTCTGAAGTTTGCCAATGACCAACTGGATGATCCAGAGGAGGAATGGGAGAAGGTCATGTGGTCTGATGAGACAAAAATAGAGCTTTTTTGGTCTAAACTCCACTCGCCGTGTTTGGAGGAAGAAGAAGGATGAGTACAACCCCAAGAACACCATCCCAACCGTGAAGCATGGAGGTGGAAACATCATTCTTTGGGGATGCTTTTCTGCAAAGGGGACAGGACGACTGCTCTGTATTGAGGGGAGGATGGATGGATGGGGCCATGATTCGTGAGATCTTGGCCAACAACCTCCTTCCCTCAGTAAGAGCATTGAAGATGGGTCGTGGCTGGGTCTTCCAGCATGACAACGACACAAAACACACAGCCAGGGCAACTAAGGAGTGGCTCCGTAAGATGCATCTCAAGGTCCTGGAGTGGCCTAGCCAGTCTCCAGACCTGAACCCAATAGAAAATCTTTGGAGGGAGCTGAATGTCCGTATTGCCCAGCGACAGCCCCGAAACCTGAAGGATCTGGAGAAGGTCTGTATGGAGGAGTGGGCCAAAATCCCTGCTGCAGTGTGTGCAAACCTGGTCAAGAACTACAGGAAACGTATGATCTCTGTAATTGCAAACAAAGGTTTCTGTACCAAATATTAAGTTCTGCTTTTCTGATGTATCAAATACTTATGTCATGCAATAAAATGCAAATTAATTACTTAAAAATCATACAATGTGATTTGCTGGATTTTTGTTTTAGATTCCGTCTCTCACAGTTGAAGTGTACCTATGATAAAAATGACAGACCTCTACATGCTTTGTAAGTAGGAAAACATGCAAAATCAAATACTAGTTCTCCCCACTGTAGAAGAGAGGTTAGTATAGAGAATTGTGCCATTATGCAGTTGTTGGGTGGAATATGACTTGTCGGTTCTAACAGAGTCATGTAATTATACATGAACCATGACTTTTCATGATCTTTCTTTCACTGGATATTTTTTACGTGTAGGTGTACAGGGCAATTACGTACTTCTGTAAATACAGACTGAAATGGTAGATCTCATTTTCCATTTCATAAAGTAATGTATTGCTAGGACTGATTCTATAAGACTTTTGTGACACTTGCATTTCCATCACTGTTTATGGTTCTATTGCATATTACCTTCCTAGACCACATTTATAATGTCCTCTTGCATGCATTGGCATGAGTGCTGAAGTACATTTGCAATGTATTCATAACCAAGTATAAATTACTATGTGGCAACTATATGACTACAGGACAGAAATAACACACGTCACCGAATGGTGCTAGGAAAACAGACTCATTCCTAATGTGATATATTTTTTTTTAATGACATTAAACTTCAGAACTACACAAGATGACACCGGGCCCATCCACATTGACTCGGAACTAATAGAATCAGTTGAGCAATACAAATATCTTGGAACTATAAGTGACTCTCAAAACTCTCCTGGCCTGCAAACACAGATATACAATAAGGGAGAACAACGACTGTATTTCATGAGGAGATTAAATAAATATCAGGTCAATAAAAGAATAACAGCCATATTCTACACACACTTTGTTCCTAGTGTTCTCACTTTCTTTTGCCAAGCCTGGTACAATCAACTATCCATTGCAAGTAAAAACCAACTACACAAAATTGTAAAGCTGTTAAGCAAAATCATTGGAGTTAATCTCAAGAACATGGAACCGCTGTTCTTGGAGAGAGCAGTGAGGGCAGAAGCGAGAATTACTCCCGACTGTTACGCGGAGTGGAACAGGGTAACCCAAGAGCAGAGTCAGACGAGGAGACTGGGATGAAGTAATCAAGGTATTTATTGAAACACAGGGGGGAGATGGAGTGCAGGTCAGGGGAAGCTCGGGCGGTTGCTGGAAACCAGGTGCGGAGGCTGAGGCTGGAGCGAGAGGGGTTGAGACAGGGTAAGCAGGTCCGGAGGGCAATCCAAGGGAGTAGTGGAGTGGGGAATCCAGGACAGAGTAGCAGGATGACGAGACATGGGACTGGAAACAGGGACCAGAGTCAAAGCAGGCAGAACTGTAGTGGAGAGGAAAACAGTGTCAGGCAAGGAAAACAGGCACAACAGGATCTGAATAGTAACAAACGGCTAGAAACGTAGACTGACTGAGCAGAGATTATGATCTGGCAGCGTGGAAGTGGCAGGGCTGAGGATTTGTAGAGGTCTTGATTATGGAATAGGTTGCAGCTGGTGGGGATCTGCTCTGACTCCAGCACACCTGTCTCCGCCCACACAACCACACAGAGAGAGAGAGAGGGAAAGAGTACTGGGGGAGTGGCGGCAGGTCAAGGAAACACAGGATGAGCAGTAGAGGGCGTTGTAGGAGCAGATGTCACACCGACCTTTACAAACCGAATTACAAACTGTATCGACATGTGTTGTCTGCTGTCGTTATTGCTTGTGATTTATGAATGCATTTATGCACCTATTGGTGATCCTGTGCTGTTGTTTGTGGAGATGCAAGATGAATTTCCCAAAAGGGACACTCAATAAATAAATATTATGATATTGCCTTATTATTATAGAATTACAAAAAATTGCTATGTACTGTTCTACTATAGCTATCTAATAACCTTGCTAGCTACTTCAGTGGATGTTGAACACATTTCTACCTGCAAATGAACACATTTCTAGTGTTAAATGTGTTAAATTATAGCCATGATATAAAATTATAATTAACTTGGGGCTCGTTGCGTTCTCTGGAAAATAATGCAACTCTGTGGAAGGTCAGTTTCATTCTGCTAGCGCATCATGAAACACACCTTGCAAGTCATAATTTTTTTTCTATAGAATGCATAGCCCCTTTTTATTATCTCTTACATAACTGACAGCCTTGGCCATAGACAAAAGTACATTGGGTTTATTATGTAAAACTAAAACTAAATGCATGCTATTCAACCGATCACTGCCTGCATCTGCTCGCCCGTCCAGCATCACTACTCTGGACGGCTCTGACTTAGAATACGTGGACAACTACAAATACCTAGGTGTCTGGTTAGACTGTAAACTCTCCTTCCAGACTCACATTAAGCATCTCCAATCCAAAATTAAATCTAGAATCGGCTTCCTATACAGCATCCTTCACTCATGCTGCCAAACATACCCTCGTAAAACTGGCCATCCTACCGATCCTCGACTTCGGTGATGTCATCTATAAAATAGCCTCCAACACTCTACTCAACAAACTGGATGCAGTCTATCACAGTGCCATCCGTTTTGTCACCAAAGCCCCATACACTACCCACCATTGCAACTTGTACGCTCCCGTTGGTTGGCCCTCACTTCATACTCGTCGCCAAACCCACTGGCTACAGGTCATCTATAAGTCTCTGCTAGGTAAAGCCCCGCCTTATCTCAGCTCACTGGTCACCATAGCAGCACCCACTCGTAGCACACGCTCCAGTAGATATATGTCACTGGTCACCCCCAAAGCCAATTCCTCCTTTGGTCGTCTTTCCTTCCAGTTCTCTGCTGCCAATGACTGGAACGAACTGCAAAAATCTCTGATGCTGGAAACACTTATCTCCGTCCCTAGCTTTAAGCACCAGCTGTCAGAGCAGCTCACAGATTACTGCACCTGTACATAGCCCATCTATAATTTAGCCCAAACAACTACCTCTTCCCCTACTGTATTTATTTATTTTGCTCCTTTGCACTTCACTATTTCTATTTCTACTTTGCACATTCTTCCACTGCAAATCTACCATTCCAGTGTTTTACTTGCTATATTGTATTTACCTCGCCACCATGGCCTTTTTTTCCTTTACCTCTCTTATCTCACCTCATTTGCTCACATTGTATATCGACTTATTTTTCTACTGTATTATTGACTGTATGTTTTGTTTATTCCATGTGTAACTCTGTGTTGTTGTATGTGTCGAATTGCTATGCTTTATCTTGGCCAGGTCGCATTTGCAAGTGAGAACTTGTTCTCAACTAGCCTACCTGGTTAAATAAAGGTGAAATAAAATAAAATGTTCAGTACCATAACTGTACATAAATGTATTAAACATCTGTTCATGTATGGATGACAAACTATACATCAACATTGAGTTGCTCATGGGTATTTAAGATACATTATTCAATATGCAGGAGTAGGCTTACATATTCCAGAATTCAAAAGAAGATTACATGACGAGACAGGGAACGTAAACACGTAAACACATTCAACATTGTATTTGGGTGGCAGTCAGTGCACAGATGCTGTATTGCTAATACTGTGAAGGCCTACCATACTGTATATTTCAAATGGGAAAACAATGGCATTAGCAACTCTTTTGAAAACTCTCGGCTGACCAGCTCAGTGTTGAGACAATAACAAAGGCCAAAACTGCTTTCAGAATACATTTGCCAAAATCGGGGTGTTCCCCAACGATGGAAGAGGGGCCTGAGTGAAAAGGTTTGGGAACCGCTGGGCTAGGCTACACACCGCTGTCTGCGTTGAGCTCTGCTGTGGTGCACATTATAGACTATTTAATTCCCTTCATCTGAACATCAGAGTGTCACCAACAATCATGCTTGGCAGTTCAGTGGCCAAAAAAAATAAGAAAGAAAATAAAATATTTGAGAATACATTTATTTGGGAATATACAGACATCATCTCCAAACCAGCCCCCCACTCCCATTTTTATTGCGGATTATATCAAAAACGACCTCTCCAAAAGCCATATGTTGGAAATCCGTCGCAGTGACGGAGAACTTAAACTTCTGCATGATGGCCTTGTAGCTGGAGCGGTCAGCATTGCTGGAAGGATGGACACTAGGCTGGTCGCACATGGTTTCAGCAGGAAGAGGTAGGAGGAACGATCCTTGATCAGCTCCTCGTCATTCTTTTGGTCCTTCGTGATGCTGCAGATGTACTATAGAAGTCTTGAAACAGCTCATAGCACACCTGGACAGAGGAACAGAGACTTTAAGGGCCTGTTTCCAGACCAAGATTAAGCCTAGTTGTGGAATAGAAAGTGTGCTCAACGGGAGAATCAACATTTCATTTTTTGGGGGTCCAGGAATAGGCTTAATCTGGGTACAGGAAACCATTCCCTAATTGACATCTGCTTTGCATGCTTTTTCAACATGGAGATGCTGTCCTGCAGCACTGATGAGACAAATCAAACAGATCTGATATCAGTCTAAAATTAGGAAATACATCTGGACAAAAACAAGCATAAAAACAGAGCGAAATTATCCAGAGAAATGTTGGACTTGGATGTGAGAGACATATGTTACCTACAGAGTTATATGTACATACAGATGTTGTTTGAACTTTGAACTCTGTATTGTACTGTCATGTGCATGTGCTGCCTTCACCTTCACCTATACATGGATATTGAACTGAGTTAGGCAGAGGTAGGAGGGAGAGAGAAGAGGGAGCATAGACTGTATAATAATACAAAGGGAAGAAACTATGTGTCTCACAAGCAGACAGTAGCCTACATCAGATCAGTCCTCTGTTTGAGCTTAGAATTTTCTTGGAGTTCCATTGAGATAAAATGAAAAGAAATGTCATATACTCTACTCAGCATTTAGGTCTATCATATCTTATGAAACTTGTTTTCTTTCAAGCAGAATGTCAGGTAGATTGATTGATACTATTACAATTCATAATGTCACTGGTAAGGACTGTTTCACAAAAGGTTGGTCTTACTGAAAATGTACAAGCAACATAAATCAAGTAGAGCTTATGCTACTGAAAATAGCGACCCTATTTCTTCTAAAAGTTGAATGAATAGCCTAATAAGCAAACATGTGTAAGTGAACATGTGTTTTATAATGCCATGAGTGGATCGTTGTCTCACTGTACCTTTGCGATGATCAACTGTTGATAAGCAGGCGTTACAATAAACGTGCTGGTCATGTAGAAGAAAATAACCGGCTGAATGTTCGGTGAATGTTCGGACCCGGTGTCCCCATGTTGACATATACTTATTGAGCCCCTCTTGTGACAACAGAAGAAGGCAAACCCGATTCGTGTAACAGAAATGCGGAAGATAAGGTAACTCACGCTTCAGTAGGAGTCAATTTCACAAAATCCTAAACCCTAAACCTCAACTAAATGTAGCAAGTTGAGGAGAATAAACTGCTTGGTGTAACCCTGGATTGTAAACTGTCATGGTCAAAACATATTGATACAACAGTAGCTAAGATGGGGAGAGGTCTGTCCATAATAAAGCACTGCTCTGCATTCTTAACAACACTATCAACAAGGCAGGTCCTACAGGCCCTGGTTTTATCACACCTGGACTACTTCCCAGTCATGTGGTCAAGTGCCACAAAGAGGGACATAGGAAAATACAGTTGGCCCAGAGCAGTATGGTTGTACACGGAGAGCTAACATTAATAATATGCATGTCAATCTCTCCTGGTTTAAAGTAAAGGAGAGATTGACTGCATCACTACATGTCTTTGTGAGAGGTATTGACATGTTGAAACCACCGAGCTGTCTGTTCAGATGACTAGCACAGAGTTCAGACACCCATACATACCCCACAAGACATGCCACCAGGGGTCCCTTCACAGTCCCCAGTCCCCAGAACAGACTTTGGGAAATGCACAGTACTAGAGCCATGACTACATGGATCTCTATTCCACATCAAGTATGGGGCATTCTACCTGCCCTCCAGGACACCTACACCACCCGATGTCACAGAAAGTCCAAAAAGATCATCAAGACAACAACCACCGAGCCACTGCCTCTTCACCCCACTATCATCCAGAAGGTGAGGTCAGTACAGGTGCATCAAAGCTGGGACCAAGAGACTGAAGAACAGCTTCTATCTCAAGGCCACCAGACTGTTAAATAGTCATCACTAGCACCTTAGAGGCTGCTGCCCTATACACAAAGACTTGAAATCACTGGGCACTTTAATAATTGGAACACTAGTCGCTTTAATAATGTTGAAAAATGTTGCACTACTCATCTCATATGTATATACTGTATTCTATTCTACTACTATTCTATTCTATTCCGACATTGCTCGTTCAAATATTTTTATATTCTTAATTCCATTCCTTTACTTTAGATTTGTGTGTATTGTGTGTATTGTTTGATATTACTTGTTAGATATTACTTGTTAGATATTACTGCATTGTTGGAGCTAGAAACACAAGAATTTCTTTACACCCGTAATAACTGCATGTGACCAGTACAATTTCATTTGATTTGATTTACATGTACATTGTAACGTTTCAAACACCGACAGCGTCATTGCATTTTGCTACACCCTAATTATATTAATTTCCAATGAAACGCTGCGTTTACCTTGTAGCATTGCATTGCATTGCAGAGGCAGTTGCAGTGCGTTCGGTGTGGTGCAGACGTTCGATTTATCAAACGTATGCGTCAAACAGTATGCGTAGACGGCTTGGCAGAAATGGTAGCAGAAGGTGAAGGTTGAACTTTTGTTACATACAGTGGGGAGAACAAGTATTTGATACACTGCCGATTTTGCAGGTTTTCCTACTTACAAAGCATGTAGAGGTCTGTCATTTTTATCATAGGTACACTTCAACTGTGAGAGACGGAATCTAAAACAAAAATCCAGAAAATCACATTGTATGATTTTTAAGTAATTAATTTGCATTTTATTGCATGACATAAGTATTTGATCACCTACCAACCAGTAAGAATTCCGGCTCTCACAGACCTGTTAGTTTTTCTTTAAGAAGCCCTCCTGTTCTCCACTCATTACCTGTATTAACTGCACCTGTTTGAACTCGTTACCTGTATAAAAGACACCTGTCCACACACTCAATCAAACAGACTCCAACCTCTCCACAATGGCCAAGACCAGAGAGCTGTGTAAGGACATCAGGGATCAATTGTAGACCTGTACAAGGCTGGGATGGGCTACAGGACAATAGCCAAGCAGCTTGGTGAGAAGGCAACAACTGTTGGCACAATTATTAGAAAATGGAAGAAGTTCAAGATGACGGTCAATCACCCTCGGTCTGGGGCTCCATGCAAGATCTCACCTCGTGGGGCATCAATGATCATGAGGAATGTGAGGGATCAGCCCAGAACTACACGGCAGGACCTGGTCAATGACCTGAAGAGAGCTGGGACCACAGTCTCAAAGAAAACCATTAGTAACACACTACGCCGTCATGGATTAAAATCCTGCAGCGCACGCAAGGTCCCCCTGCTCAAGCCAGCGCATGTCCAGGCCCGTCTGAAGTTTGCCAATGACCATCTGGATGATCCAGAGGAGGAATGGGAGAAGGTCATGTGGTCTGATGAGACAAAAATAGAGCTTTTTGCTCTAAACTCCACTCGCCGTGTTTGGAGGAATAGAAGGATGAGTACAACCCCAAGAACACCATCCCAACCGTGAAGCATGGAGGTGGAAACATCATTCTTTGGGGATGCTTTTCTGCAAAGGGGACAGGACGACTGCACCGTATTGAGGGGAGGATGGATGGGGCCATGTATCGCGAGATCTTGACCAACAACCTCCTTCCCTCAGTAAGAGCATTGAATATGGGTCGTGGCTGGGTCTTCCAGCATGACAACGACCCGAAACACACAGCCAGGGCAACTAAGGAGTGGCTCCGTAAGAAGCATCTCAAGGTCCTGGAGTGGCCTAGCCAGTCTCCAGACCTGAACCCAATAGAAAATCTTTGGAGGGAGCCGAAAGTCCGTATTGCCCAGCGACAGCCCCGAAACCTGAAGGATCTGGAGAAGGTCTGTATGGAGGAGTGGGCCAAAATCCCTGCTGCAGTGTGTGCAAACCTGGTCAAGAACTACAGGAAACGTATGATCTCTGTAATTGCAAACTAAGGTTTCTGTACCAAATATTCAGTTCTGCTTTTCTGATGTATCAAATACTTATGTCATGCAATAAAATGCAAATTAATTACTTAAAAATCATACAATGTGATTTTCTGGATTTTTGTTTTAGATTCCTTCTCTCACAGTTGAAGTGTACCTATGATAAAAATTACAGACCTCTACATGCTTTGTAAGTAGGAAAACCTGCAAAATTGTCAGTGTATCAAATACTTGTTCTCCCCACTGTACATATCCAGATGATGCTGTGTACTATTTTGCGCAATGACGCTGTCGTTGTGTTCGAAGCGTAATGTTGTAATATTGTTGTATTGTGGTATTATACATTTTGTATTGTAGATATGTAGTGGTAGAGTAGTGGGTGTATGATGTAATATTTTATTTTTTACATTTTAAAATGTTTTTTTTAATGTAATTGCCTTAATTTTGTTTTGACCCCAGGAAGAGTAGCTGCTGCCTTGGTATCAGCTAATGGGGATCCTTAATAAATAAAAATACATGTTTATCAGAAGGTCTATAACTCTGTCATTACCTCATCCCTGGTTCCCTACGGTAAAAGTGGATTTCAATTCTGTGTTATGAAAATGAGTCATAGCAGCTCCTTGTTGTTCCCTAGTAAAGTAGAAGGATGCGTCCCAATTGGCACTCTATATCCTGTGCACTAGCTACTTTCGATCAGGGTAGGGCTCTGGTCAAAAGTAGTGCACTATGTAGGAAATAGTCTAGGGTGCCATTTGGGATGCAAGCAAAAGGTCAAACCCTGGCCACCATGGCTTTGCAGACTAAACAATAAGATAAGACCACAATAGGTATACAACTTCGATTTTGCTTTAGTGGAGTTGGAAAGAACACCACGCACAGATGACAGGGACAATCTGACAAAGAATCTGTTTCCTTAAGAAACTGGAAGCCTAGTTAATTTGTAGAACAGCAACAGGGAGATGTAACCTAGGTTATATAGTATATACCGAACCTATATACCAAACCTACCGAATATGCAGATAGGTCATATGGATAGGCCTACAAATGACCAAAAATTATGAAAAATAGTTGCTGACAAAAATACTTAAAGGGATAGTTCACCCCCCCCAAAAAATGTAATATTGGTTTCCTTACCCTGTAAGCAGTCTATAGACAAGGTATGACAGCAATCCATGTTTTGGTTATGTTTAGCTGGCCACTGTATCAAATGTTAACTTTTTAGCATTTGTGGCATTTGACTTTTTGTGAAACAAAAAGTCAATATTACGTATATTAGCATTTTTGCACATCATGTCCAGATCATCTACAAGTAACTTTGAGTTACACAATCAATTTTTTGATATTTTAGGATGATGTGGACAAGAAGCGCGAACATGCTAATATACAGTGCATTCGGAAAGTATTCAGACCCCTTTACTTTTTCCACATTTTGTTACCTTACAGCCTTATTCTAAAATGGATTCAACTGTTTTTTCCCCTCATCAATCTACACACAATACGCCATAATTACAAATCAAAAACAGGTTTTTAGACATTTTTGTTGAAGCACCTTGAAGCACCATTGGCAGTGATTACAGCCTCGAGTATTCTTGGGTATGACACTACAAGCTTGGCACACCTGAATTTGGGGAGTGTCTCCCATTCTTCTCTGCAGATCCTCTCAAGCTCTGTCAGGTTGGATGGAGAGCGTCGCTACACAGCTATTTTCAGGTCTCTCAAGAGATGTTTGATCAGGTTCAAGTCCGGGCTCTGGCTGGGCCACTCAAAGCCATTCAGAGTCTTGTCCCGAAGCCACTCCTGCGTTGTCTTGGCTGTGTGCTTAGGGTCGTTGTCCTGTTGGAAGGTGAACCTTCGTTCCCATCTGAGGTCCTGTGTGCTCTGGAGCAGGTTTTCATCAAAGATTTCTATGTACTTTGCGCCGTTCATCTTTTCCTCGATCCTGACTAGTCTCCCAGTCCCTGCCACTGAAAAACATCCCCACAGCATGGTGCTGCCATCACCATGCTTCACCGTAGGGTGGTATTGGCCAGGTGATGAACGGTGCCTGGTTTCCTTCAAACGTGATGCTTGGCATTCAGGTCAAAGAGTTCAATCTTGGTTTCATCAGACCAAAGAATCTTATTTCTCATGATCTGAGTCCTTTAGGTGCCTTTTGGCAAACTCCATCGGGCTGTCATGTGCCTTTTACTGAGTCATTTATGTCTGGCCACTCTACCATAAAGGCTTGATTGTTAGAGCACTGCAGAGATGTTTGTCCTTCTGAAAGGTTCTCTATCAGAGTGACCATCGTGTTCTTGGTCATCTCTCTGACCAAGGCCCTTCTCCCCTGATTGCTCAGTTTGGCTGGGCGGCCAGCTCTAGAAAGAGTCTTGGTGGTTCCAAACTTCTTCCATTTAAGAATGATGGAGGCCACTGTGTTCTTGGGGACCTTCAATGCTGCAGACATGTTTTTGTACCCTTCCCCAGATCTGTGCCTTGACACAATTCTATCTCGGAGCTCTATGGGCAATTCCTTCGATCTCATGGATTGGATTTTGCTCTGACATGCACTGTCAACTGTGGGACCTTATATAGACAGGTGTGTGCCTTTCCAAATCAAGTCTAATCAATTTAATTTACCACAGGTGGACTCCAATCAAGTTGTAGAAACATCTCAAGGATGATCAATGGAAACAGGATGCACCTGATCTTAATTTCGAGTCTCTTAGCAACGGGTCTGAAATACTAATGTAAATAAGGTATTTCTGTTTTCGCTTTGTCATTATGGGGTATTTTGTGTAGATTGATGAATAAAAACAGTAATTTAATACAATTTAGAATAAGGCTGTAACTTAACAAAATGTGGAAAGGGTCAAGGGGTCTGAATACTTTCTGAATGCACTGTAGGTACCATTGACTTGAATTGGATTTGTGCCACAAATGCTAAGCAAACAAACATGTGATTTTGTCATTTGGATGAAATATCCCTTTAGCAATAAATGTACTTTTATAAGTACATAAACAATAGTCTACTATAATGACTAGGCTACTCGAGAACAAAGGCAAAATAGCCTCAAACACAGGGTAAAACCCTCATAAATATCTGAGGGGGTAGCAGAGCTAGGCCTACAGTATGTAGAGTAGGCTACCTGCATGTTACCTCAACAAACTTCTCTCCCTGAATGAGGAGCACGGGCGTCCTAAAAGGACCTGCCCCAACCTGGCATGACCCATTCATACATACGATAGACAGTGATAATGACATATGAAAGGCATTGCTACTGAATAGTTTCCATTACAACAGACATTACTTCGCTTGTTAAGTCAAAACAAAGACATGATTAGCATAATTATTAAACATGCAGTCCAGGATCTTAAGCACAACAAATTCATAACATATTGTATGAATTTAATTTGTAACATATATGAATTGCAGTACGTTACATATACGAAATGGATGACGTAGTACACAATTGGATGACGTAGTACACATAAAACGGGGAGCTGTTTTGGCTCATAAGCACCACTTTCAAAACTACTGGCTGAAATTATACAAAAGTTCCTGAGCATCCTTTTAACGTTCCTAATAAGCAAAGAAAACCACCAGAAATGGGAGAAACCAAATAAAGAGAGGCTTGCAACCTGTGGCAAGAGCTTTGAACTTGCCGGCATGCATCGTTCATAGCCTAAGCAGCCAATAGTGAGCTCTAATTGTGCACTATCATCTAGTATTGATGTGCCCAGCCGGTAATACACTTGTGTACCCCCATGGACTGGATCGTACATAAAGCATCCTCTATTCAGGCTGCAAATGCATAATTTCCCTCCTTAACTAGTTTTAATGGTGAGAAGTCGGAAGAAAACATGAAAAATAGGTGTACAGTACACAATTTTCCACCACCTATTTTGGGATGATTTTTTTAAAGACAGTTGATAAGCTTGTTAAGGAGGGAAATTATGCTTTTGCAGCCTAAATGGAGGATGCTTTATGTATGAGACAGGCCACAGGGGACACGAGTATATTACTGACTGGGTACATCAATCCTAGACAATAGTGCAGATCTCTAGCGCCCACCATCGGATGCCAAGGCTACATCGTTCAATGAGAGCATACAGAGTTTTTCCTGATCTCATAACTAGGTCAGGTAAAACTCTGGGTCCTATTCGTAGGCTATGATGACAAAATATTATTATTATAGATAGCTCCCTTTTCATCTTTGCTATGACTATAGGGCTGGGGGTTTTCTTGTTGGGTCAGGTGAATTGGAAACACTCATAGCCTAAGGTGGATCACAACCAATTATTTGTTCATCTGATTACAGTGCTCTTCTGCAATTATTCATTCTGTAAGCTTTATGTAAGGCAGAGTTACATTTAGTACTATACACAGTAGACTTTGTAATAAGGCAGGGTTACATTTAACACTATGCACAGTAGACTTTGTATTAATGTTTTTTTTTATATGTAAGTCATTAAACCACTAACCTTGTGTTGTTGTCCTCGGCACCATCTGCCCACCAGAGCTTGGTTCCCTGGTTCTCACCGTAGGAACGGATTGCCTGTAAAATCCATATATTCAATCATTAAATCAACTACTTTCAAAATTTTTCTTGAAAATAATATCCTCCTTTTCATGAAGTAGATTTTATTGAATGTCACTCATTCTACTGCACTCTAATTTTTTATATATATAATTTTGGGCACTTTTTAACCTTTTTTTTCAACCTAATTGGTACTTACAGTCTTGTCCCATCGCTGCAACTCCCGTACTGACTCGGGAGAGGCGAAGGTTGAGGGCCATGCGTCCTCCGAAACACGACCCTGCCAAGCCACACTGCTTCTTGACACACTGCTCGCTTAACCTGGAAGCCAGCTGCACCAATGTGTCGGAGGAAACACCGTACAACTGGCGACTGTGTCAGCGTGCATGCGCCCGGCCACAGGAGCCGCTAGAGCACAATGGGACAAGGACATCCTGGCAGACCAAACTCTCCCCTAGCCGGGACAACGCTGGGCCAATTGTGCATCGCCTCATGGGTTTCCCGGTCGCGGCCAGCTGCGACACAGCCCGAGATCGAACCCAGATCTGTAGTGACACCTCAAGCCCTGCAGTGCCTTAGACCGCAGTGCCACTTGGGAGGCCCCTACTGCACTCTATTCTAACCAAACCTGCATTACCAGTTCATATCATTAGATGTCACCATGCACTGTATTTGTGAAAGTTATGGTGGTGCTAGAATCCCTCAATTCTCTCTTTCTGCATTAGCCATCCATCTGTTATGGTTGGACAAATGTGTTCATTTTGTCTGTGCAGACTGCTCTGTGGCGAAATTTGTAGGTTTTTTACTTTTAAGAAGGTGAAATTTGAACCACAAATGTTTGTGAATAAATTAAATAATAACAAACATTACTGGATTAACTGGCTGCATGATTGCATCAACCTAACTAGCTAATGTTAGCTATCTACCTATCTAGCTAGGCTATTCTAAAGCTACCGTTAATAGTTTTGTTTGCTAGCTATAGATTGGATTATTCTAGATCGTTTTAGAGGATGACTAAACTTCTTTTAAGTAATTCCTTTTATTAGCACATGCCTTGTTTTCCATGAAAATGTGTGTTCACTCTATCATGAGGCAGGCACCAAGACAGGCAAGAGAGGAGGGTTTCCAATAGATAACACAGTCACAAAGAAATATTTAATTTCAGAATTTCTTAGGTTAGGGTAAGGGTTAGGGTCATGGCTAAGGGTTTGGTTAAGGTTAGGGTTAAGGTAAGGGTCGGTTTTAGTTTTTGGCTTGTCAGTTTAAGCGCCAGCTGTGTCCTTATAGTCTCTCCCAGTCAAACAACGGGGTGCTGGTACAACCAAACTATACTGAACAAAAATATAAACGTAACATGTAAAATTTGGGTCCAAATGTTTCATGAGCTGATATAAATTATTCCAGAAATGTTCCATATGCACAAAAAGCTTATTTCTCTCAAATGTTTGTTTACATCCCTGTTAGTGAGCATTTATTTCTCCTTTGCCAAGATAATCCATTGTACTGACAGGTGTGGCATATCAAGAAGCTGATTAAACAGCATGATCATCACACAGGTGCTCCATGTGCTCGGGACAATAAAAGGCCACTCTAAAATGTGCAGTTTTGTCACACAACACAATGCCACAGATGTCTCAAGTTTTGATGGAGCATGCAATTGGCGTGCTGACTTTAGGAATGTCCACCAGAGCTGTTGCCAGAGAATGTAATGTTCATTTCTCTAACATTTTTTATTTATTATTTATTTTTAACAGCTTTACTTAACTAGGCAAGTCAGTTAAAAACAAATTCTTATTTACAATGATGGCCTACCAAAATGCAAAAGGCCTCCTGCTGGGACGGGGGATTCAAATAAAAATTTAGGAGAAAACACACATCATGACAATAGAGACACCACAACACTACATAAAGAGATACCTAAGACAACAACACAGCATGGCAGCAACACATGACAACACAACATGGTAGCAATACAACATGACAACAACACGGTAGCATAAGCCATAAGCCACCTCCAACGTTGTTTTAGAAAATGTGGCAGTATGTCTAACCGGCCTCACAACCATAGCTGAGAATCAGGTTTGTGTGTTTATTGCATTGGACTGCCTTTTCATATCATTACTGAAAGGTTGTTGGATCAAATCCCTGAGCTGACAAGGTAAAAATCTGTCGTCCTGCCCCTGAGAAAGGCAGTTAACCCACTGTTCCTCGGGTGCCGAAGACATGGATGTCGATTAAGGCAGCCACTCGCACCTCTTTGATTCAGAGGGGTTGGGTTAAATGCAGAAGACACATTTCAGTTGAATGTATTCAGTTGTACAACTGACTATATATCCCCCTTTCCCATTATAATAGTGAGTCGACAGCACTTTGAGGGATCCTAGCAACTTGTGATTGTTCCTGGAAATGTTATCTTTACTGGTGCAGTGAGTTGTCGTGGAGGAAACATGGAGAAATGGATTCTGGCTTGTTCTTGGATATGGATAGGGGTGACAATGAGTTTTAATAAGAAACAATATCATTTCTAGATCGTATAGAACATGTTTTTGACTAGGAATTTGAATTAAAAGAGATTCTGTCAATTTATGAAACAGAGAATTGTGAATTTATCAGACAGAACAGGGCTCTTAGCCCCCACACTGGCATGCATCACACTGGGAATACTATCTGACTTGGCATCAGCATCCCTTTCACTACACTGTTCCTGATAGATAGCCTACACATCAGACGTCTCTTTGCAGAGCATAGTGCATGGGGACAAAAAGGAACTAGCTAAGGGATGAGAGTCTCACTAATGAACCTGACCTTTAGTGAAATGCTGTTTGTATTTAGTGATTTTTACGGGGGATGATGGTGATACCAATCTATAGATCTAATAATGAGAAAGTGACCGGTAGGCCAGCCGCTATTATTAGTCTACTGCTCCTTTTCTTAGTGGTAGTGACTCATACATCTCTTTAGCCTTCAAGTGGCTTGGGGTAAACAACAAGACAATGAGATACAATGATAGGAGGAAGGAGTAGGAAGGAGGCTTCAGTAGCAAACACACGCACACACATACACACATATACAGACACACAGACACACACACCCTGCTCCCAGGAGAATCCTGTCAGTAAATAGTAGGTCAGAGTTAATGACGTGTGTCTGTGTTTCACTGTCAAATGAGGAAAGAAATATAGTTTCTATGGACCACTTGGTCTCATCATACGTCCGCTTCATTATTTGCACATAAATGCATGTTCATTATAAAGTATTTGATGGTTAAAATCCCTCTTTTTCACTGTACCAGCAAACAATATCATTACAAGTAATGTTCACATGTTTATATGAAACTCTCTTCAAGCTATCACGTACAGAGCAGCTTACAGTTGTAGATCTTATGATACAATTATGATTTGACTCGTGTGAGAAACTAAAAACAGTGCTTTTATTTGATTTGTTGTTTTTACCCCTGGGGATGTCCCAGTCTACAGAGTCTAACACACACACACACACACACACACACACACACACACACACACACACACACACACACACACACACACACACACACACACACACACACACACACACACACACACACACACACACACACACACACACACACACACACACACACACACACACACACACACACACACACACACACACACACACACACACACAGGTAAGCACTTTCCAGAGACATGAAAATACATCTCTCTCTCTTTTCTTTTCCATCTCTTCATTCAGCCTTGATGGAAAGGGGAAAAACACTTGGAGTGAAATTGAACCATACAAAGATCAATTCTTGGAAATGCAGCAGACTGAGCATGCATACAGTACAGCCTTTATGCCTTGATATTATTATGTGATTCATACTAGAACACAATTGCCCCTAGGTAATGACTGTTTAGGGTTTGCTCTTGAGTTGCTTGACTTTCTTTACTGATTCAAAATCAGACGTCCCCAGAGGTAAAAATAAGAATGCTGAGAAAAAAGACTGCCGGTCCCACGGTAGTTCACCGTTCATTAATATAAACACGTTTAGTACCTCCAGGCCTCCACACATACAAGCTGCATACAAGCCACTGATGGTCTTACAATTTCCCCTGGTCTCCCCTAAGCGAGTGCGCGTCTCTCAAACAATTTTCCCCAGTCTCCCCTTCCAGGGGAGCAAGGAAATTTCGAAGAGTGTGAAGATTTGAGGATATGTTTCAATAAAAGTAAAGGACAGTAGTGTTATGAGTAAAGTAGAAAGCCCAGGTTTTAATAGGCTATAAGACACAGGTATAAATGAGTCATGAAAGGAGTGTGGATCTCTGGCCTGGCAAAGCAGTTTTAAGCACTGACTGAACAGGGGCTAATAATTCTGAGATTTAAAAATCTTGGGAACAAACAAAACATTCCCCTAAACATGCGTGTGCCAGTTTTCATGCAAGAGTTGGCATTTATATAAACTTGACATGAGAATGTGCTTATCCTCCTGCAATTTTTAGACCATGCGTACACACAGTTTCTAGCGGTTGAAGTATTGCAAAAAAAACACTTGGAGCTTTGTGCAAATGGGGAATATACATTGAGTGTACAAAACATTAGTAACACCTTCTCTTTCCATCACTTCGACTGACCAGGTGAATCCAGGTGAAAGTTATTATCACTTATTGGTGTCACTTGTTAAATCCACTTCAATCCGTGTAAATGAAGGGGAGGAGACAGTAATCCTTAAGTCTATTGACGCAGCCGTGCGTCAATCTAAGTGAAATAATTTAAAAAATCCCCATCACAATCTGTCAGTTTAAGCTAGAGATATCTGGGCTGCGTGTCAATCCACCGTATCCACCTATGTCGGCCTTCTGCATCTGTGGTTAAAGATAGCCGAGCTACAGTGGTGTTTGTCAGACCATGAGACATCCCGAAAATCGTCTTGTCATGAAAAAATGTAAGAACGGTTTGGCCAAACTAACATGATCATAGAAAGATGAGACTCTCACAAACACAATGGTGTCCTAGGTTTTTCTATACAAGGGACTCGTCTGAAATAAATGGAAGTGTGGAGGTAGTTGTAATATGGTTAAATATGTGTCCAAAAAAACTCTTATATCTCCTAGATATTGGACAGACACTTCAAAACCTTATTCCTTCTTATTTATTTTCACCATTTATGAATGTGTTATTAATTGCGTTACTATGGGTTATAGTAGTAAAGGCCAAATTCTATATTTTATCAAATACAATTTTTTTTTTTGATACCTAAAGGGTCCTAAAATTGTAAATCCCCCCCACTGGCTTAGACTTTTAGAAGCATTTTAGAATGATTTTGAAGCCTTGAGACAATTGAGACATGGATTGTGTGTGTGCCATTCAGAGTGGGCAAGACAAAAGACACAAGTGCCTTTGAATGGGGTATGGTAGTAGGTGTCAGGCGGTTTGAGTGTGTCAAGAACTGCAACGTTCCCAGGTTTCTCATGCTCAACAGTTTCCTGTGTGCATCAAGAACGTCCTTTACCCAAAAGACATCCAGCTAACTTGACAAACTGGGAAACATTGGAGTCAACATGTGGCAGCATCTCTGTGGAATGCTCTACTGAGGGGAAAAGGAGGTGTTTTGTACACTCTGTGCATGATGACACTTTTATTCACAACAAAAAAACAGGTAGCTAAATATAATAACAAGATGCAATCGTTTGCCGTTAGTGAGAAGGCAGTTATATATTTTGTCTTGCCCACTCTGAACGGCACACACAGACAATCGATGTCTCAATTGTCTTAAAAATCCTTCTTTAACCTCTAAAAGTCTAAGCCGTTGTGGGGGTTAACATATGGCATTGTTTTAAGATGGTCATACCATGGATAATTTAGCTATTTGATTTAGAGGACCCCTTTAGGTATCAAAAATATATTTAAAAAAATGATTTGATAAAATGAAGAATCTAGGCCTATTTATTTTATCTTTGGATTCTAAAATAATTTGAAATAAGCATCTAATTCCTATTATATATTTCATTTCCATGATCATTGCAGAATAAATTCCTCACCTTTTCTGACCGTGAAGAGTTCATATTTACGAAGTAGCCATACAACAAAATACCATTGACATCTCTCATTTAATTGGACCTATTAGATTGGACCTATTATATTTGGTTTTTGCTCTATGCATCCGAAAGGGAGTGCGGTTATAACATAGGCCTACAGTAGAATTTGACAAGTGAACAGACAGTTGATCTTTTGCGTTGGTGTGGGCTACCACTGTAAGTAGGCCTACTATAGTTTTCATTTTTTTTCAGAGTAGACAATGTTTCAGAATTCGCGGGCAGTGCAGCATATTTAGGTTCGGGGAAAAAGTAAATGCAAAACATTAGTGTATGCAAATGATCTGTGTACTAGTCCAAAACAATTTGCAAATGTTTTTCTCTTTCGGAGACGGTAAGATACATCAAAGACATTTGATCAAGTTCGCCAATGCTATTTTTTGGCCTTATTCCAATACTGCAAAAGTATACAGCAAAGAAGGGCATTATTGTCAGCATAAAAGGGGAACGATGGGCATTTTTCAGGTGGAGTTATAATGCTTGTTCATGGGCTCACAGTTTTACAACAGGTCTGATATATAAGGGAAACATGTATATGCATGGCTTGCAGTTTCGAGTACTACAACAATGATTCTAACAATTAGCATTTTTGAGAATCCCCTCCCCCACAACATATACAGTGCATTTGGAAAGTATTCAGACCCCTCGACTTTTTCCACATTTTGTTACGTTACAGCCTTATTCTAAAATGTATTAAATTATTATTTTTTCTCCTCAATTTACACACAATACCCCATAATGACAAAGAAAAAACATATTTTTGGAAGTGTTTGCAAATGTATTAAAAATCTATAACAGAAATACCTTATTTACATAAGTATTCAGACCCTTTGTTATGAGACACCAAATTGAGCTCAGGTGCATCCTGTTTCCATTGATCATCCTTGAGATGTTTCTACAACTTGATTGGAGTCCACCTGTGGTAAATTCAATTGATTGGACTTGATTTGGAAAGGCACACACCTGTCTATATAAGGTCCCACAGTTGGCAGTGCATGTCAGAGCAAAACCAAGCCATGAGATCGAAGTAATTGTCCGTAGAGCTCTGAGACAGGATTGTGTCGAGGCACAGATCTGGGGAAGGGTACCAAAAAATGTCTGCAGCATTTAAGGTCCCCAAGAACATAGTGGCCTCCATCCTTCTTAAATGGAAGAAGTTTGGAACCACCAAGACTTCCTAGAGCAGGCTGCCCGGCTAAACAGCAATCGGGGTAGAAGGGCCTTGTTTAGGGAGGTGACCAAGAACACGATGGTCACTCTGACAGAGCTCCAGAGTTCCACTATGGAGATGGGAGAACCTTCCAGAAGTACAACAATCTCTGCAGCACTCCACCAATCAGGCCTTTACAGTAGAGTGGCCAGACGGAAGCCACTCCTCATTGGAAGGCACATGACAGCCTGCTTGGAGTTGCCAAAAGGCACCTAAACACCTAAACAACAACAAGATTCTCTGGTCTGATGAAACCAAGATTGAACTCTGTGATCTGAACGCCAATTGTCACGTCTGGAGGAAACCTGTCACCATCCCTATGGGGAAGCATGGTGATGGCAGCATCATGCTGTGGGGATGTTTTTCAGTGGCAGGGACTGAGAGACTAGTCAGGGAAAGGGAAATGGAGTAAAGTACAGAGAGATCCTTGATGAAAACCTGCTCCAGAGCGCTCAGGACCTCAGACTGGGGTGAAGGTTCACCTTCCAGCAAGACAACGACCTTAAGCACACAACCAAGACAACGCAGGAGTGGCTACGTGACAAGTCTATGAATGTCCTGGAATGGCCCAGCCAGAGCCCAGACTTGAACCTGATCGAACATCTCTGGAGAGACCTGAAAATATCTGTGCAGCGACTCTCCCCATCCAACCTGTCAGAGCTTGAGAGGATCTGCAGAGAAGAATGGGAGAAACTCCCCAAATTCAGGTGTTCAAATCTTGTAGCGTCACACCCAAGAAGACTCGAGGCTGTAGTCGCTGCCAAAGGTGCTTCAACAAAGTACTGAGTGAAGGGTCTGAATACTTATGTAAATGTCATATTTCTGTTTTCTATTTTTACTAAATTTGCAAACATTTCTGAAACCTGTTTTTGCTTTGTCATTATGGGGTGTTATGTGTAGATTTATAAGGATGAATAAGGATGTAATGTAACAAAATGTGAAAAAGTAGAGGGGTCTGAATACTTTCCGGAATGCACTGTAAGGGAATTTCTGAGCTACACTTTGGCAATGTCATACAAGTACTTGTGAGATATAGCTAGCTAGATAATATTTCTCAGCGCCTCTTCTTTTTTTCTAAGTCTGCTGAAGTGCCCTAGCCGCCAGAAGGAGCAGTAGGCTACAGGCGACGATAGGGTGAACGAGATGCCATTACAAAACTCACACAGGCTTATGCTTTCTCTGACACTTAATGAACAATGTCACCCAAGCACAAAGCCATAATCTGGTAATGTGTTTGGTTTCCCATAACAAGTTCCAATGGGCAGGCTTTGTCACCTCAATACCGGGGTTGCTCTGAACAATATATAGCGATTGTGTTCATAGCCAACATAATTTATAGTTGTAAAAACCATATAATGTCAATCTAAATCATCTAAACCAAAACTGTCAATCTAATTTCAGCATCCCATAATGATGACAGATAAACTATCATTACTGTTGCCCTGGCAACCACATTGTTTCTTCCAGATTATAGCCTATGATTTGTTCATTGTTTGTTCTCTACAAAAACATCTGGCTGTGATTTCAGTTTCCCTTGTGATAGCAGAAGAGAGGGAATCGTTTTGAACATCAAATAATAGTTAGGGAGAAAGCAAAAGAAATACATAGTTGGCCACCTCTGTATAACATGAATATAGCCCATGTACTTTATCAATAATGCTTTCACTAGGTGTCATTCCCAAATGGAACCCTATTACATTTCTTTTTTACATTTTAGTCATTTAGCAGACGCTCTTATCCAGAGCGACTTACAGTAGAGTGCATACATTTTATTACATTTTTTTTTTTTTTTACATACTGAGACAAGGATATCCCTACCAGCCAAACCCTCCCTAACCTGGACGACGCTATGCCAATTGTGCGTCACCCCACGTCGCCCCACGGACCTCCCGGTTGCGGCCGGCTGCGACAGAGCCTGGGCGTGAACCCAGAGACTCTGGTGGCACTGCTAGCACTGCGATGCAGTGCCCTAGACCACTGCGCCACCCGGGAGACTGTGACTATTGGCAATGTAGTGCATTACTTTGGACCAGATTCCTATGGGTCCTGTTGAAAAGTAGAAGGCCTACAGGGACCACGGTGCCATTTAAGGTTTTACTTCCCCCTATCCATCTTTCCATTCCTTCAGGCCATTTAAACTCATTTCCCTATTCCATTATTCTCGTGTACTTTCAGACCCTTAAAGGCTTATGTGTAACAGAGATAAGTATTCCAAATGCCACCTCATTGAACTGGGCTCAAGAAAACATATAGGAGCCTACCAGACAGACTCTATTGGTAAACAAAAGGGTCTTGGCCATTTAAGAGAAGTGGTCCTCTGTAGCTCAGTTGGTAGATTATGGTGCTTACAATTCCAGGATAGTGGGTTCAATCCCAGGGCCACCCATACGCATAAATACTATATATTATAGGATTCACCCCGTGGAAATGAAGGTCTGAATGGATTGGAGCCATGATGGAGGACTCCATCAAGCTGGGTGACACCATGGTGGTGTCCCAAATGGCACCCTATTCCCTATAAAGTGCACTACTTTTGTCCAGAGCCCTATGGGAATAGGGTGCCATTTGGGACACAATACGTGGTCTGGATAACGTCCTCTTTGGCAGAGCCACCATGACATGATGGAGCAAGCTAAGTTATTATCATGGCTGTCTTGTTTCAAAGATAATCATTTTATGCAACAAAAAAACTGTTATTATAGTGAACAAAAATATCAACACAACATGAAGTGTTGGTCCCATGTTTCATGAGCTGAAATAAAAGATCCCAGAAATGTTCCATACGCACAAAAATATTATTTATCTCAAATTTGGTGCACAAATTTGTCTGCATACCTCTTGGTGAGCATTTCTCCTTTGCCAAAATAATCCATCCACCTGACAGGTGTGGCTTATCAAGAAGCTGATTAAACAGCATGATCATCACACAGGTGCTCCTTGTGCTGGGGACAATAAAAGGCCACTCTAAAATGTACAGTTTTGTCACACAACACAATGCCACAGATGTCTCCATTTTTGATGGAGCGTGCAATTGGCATGCCGACCACAGGAATGTCTACCAGAGCTGTTGCCAGAGAATGTAATGTTCATTTCTCTAACATAAGCAGCCTCCAATGTTGTTTCAGAGAATTTGGCACTACGTCCAACCGGCCTCACAACCGCAGACCATGTGTAACCATGACAGCCCAGGACCTCCACATCCGGCTTCTTCACCTGCGGGATCGTCTGAGACCAGCTGATGAAACTATGGGTTTGCACAACCAAAGAATTTCTGCACAAACTGTCAGAAACCATCTCAGGGAAGCTCATCTGCTTGCTCGTCATCCTCACCAGGGTCTTGACCTGACAGCAGTTCGGCGTCGTAACCCACTTCAGTATGCCAATGCTCACCTTTGATGGTCACTGGCACACTGGATAAGTGTGCTCTTCATGGATGAATCCCAGTTTCAACTGCATCAGGCAGATGGCAGATGACATCATGTGGGTTTCCTGATGTCAGCGTTGGGAACAGTGCCCCATGGTCGCGGTGAGATTATGGTATGGGCAGGCATAAGCTACAGACAATGAACACAATTGCATTTTATTGATGGCCATTTGAATGCACAGAGATACCATGACGAGATCCTGAGGCCCATTGCCGTGCCATTCATCTTCCACCAGCACCTCATGTTTCAGCATGATAATGCCCCCACTGGAAGCTGAAAATGTCCCAGTTCGTCCATGGCTTACATACTCAACAGACATGTCACCCATTGAGCATGTCTGGGATGCTCTGGATCGACGCGCATTCCACTTCCTGCCAATATCCAACTCCGCACATCCATTGAAGAGGAGTTGGACAACATTCCACAGGCCACAATCAACAGCCTGATCAACTCCATGTGCAGGAGATGTGTCGCGCTGCATGAGGTAAATGGTGGTCACACCAGATACTGACTGGTTTTCTGATCCATGCCCCTACCTTTTTTTAAGGTATCTGTGACCAACAGATGGATATCTGCATTCCCAGTCATGTGAAATCCATAGGTTGGAGCATAAGGAATTTACTTCAATTGACTGATTTCCTTATATAAACTGTAACTCTGTAAAATCTTAGAAATTGTTCAGTGTATTTTGTACTTCTTTGAGTGTACTTTTGCCATTGTCGTGTAATCTGTAAAATGCTATATGACAATGTCCCCTCATGTAAAGTAACAATATGAAGATGTATTGCTACTTTACATGAGACCTATACTCAATTAAATGTTCCCATTGACATGCAGAACCACTCTATGTTCTCCCATTTAATTTACAATCTACTGTGACCTTACATTTACATTTACATTTAAGTCATTTAGCAGACGCTCTTATCCAGAGCGACTTTTGACCCAGAGTAAGTTAGCACACTCTCCCCTTTCAAACAGTCACCTCTTCCAGTGCAGGTTGAATCCCCAGCAGGACCTTTCCTGGCTAAGGTCCTTAAACAATAACAGAACTTTGGTCCAAAAGGCTTAGTGCAATATTGCAGGTATTAATGTTGTTATGAAGTATATATTTTCTGCTAGTCCCAAGGGGGTGCTTGTCAGTCGCACAGCTGTGATTCATTTTTTTGTGAACATTGTTTGCTAAATTTAAAGTAATGATAATTTGGGATGTGTCACAGGGGCTCCGGACCTTGACAGTATGCAGAGTACATGTGTAATCAATCTCAGCTAATGCTATCCTGGGCTGATGCTAGACCTACCAACAACGTGTCTGACCTTGCAGAACATTTAGGCAGCTGTACTGTGCTGTGCTGGTCTCATGGATGCATGCAAGTTGCATAGCCTACACATGGCTAAGCTTTGTTAATTGGAACTATAGGGGGTGCTGTTCCGCATTAGCATATTTGTGTCTCCAAATTAAACTGCCTCGTGCTAAATTCTTGATCGTACAATATGCATATTATTGTTATTATTGGATAGAAAACAGTCTATAGTTTCTATAGGAGTTGAAATTTTGTCTCTGAGTGGTACAGAACAATTTCTACAGCACTTTTCATGACAGGGTTCAGATTTCAGAAATTTTTACCTCTGATCTGGGGTCTGTTTATAAGGCCACAGTGAATGCTATGAAGAAACCGACACTACCTACGTCTTCCTCTGGGTGTCTGTACGTCATCACGTTTTCAATGAAGTCTATGGGACGTTCACAGCCATTATAAATGACAAAAATGTACAGAGACCCCTCTTTCTCAACGTGCGCCTCAAGCGTGAAGGCCATCGGACCTGCCTCGTTCCAAATCGTTTTCTAACCAGCAGTATTTCTCCGGTCATGTTTTCAGTCGTTATAGTTGTTAAAAACATCATAATGTAGTGAATTTTAACCGTTTTATATCAATTTATATCCGTTTAGTGCGATTTTGAGGAATTTCTTTGTCGTGCACTCTGAAAGTTTGGACACGCTTTAGGGTGTCGGTCGTTGGTGATGGACATTTCGAAGGACAGAGGACATCTATCGACCAAAAGACGTTTATAACATAGAAAGGATACATTGCCCAAGAATATGATGGAAGATCAGCTCAAAGTAAGCAATATTTAATATGATAAACCGTGTTTCTGTCGAAATATTTTAAACGCATACATCGCCATTTTGTTTGGTATAGCTTCACTTGGCCAACCCTGTATTGAAAAGTAAGGATAATTTTAAAAATGTAAATCAGCGGTTGCATTAAGAACTAATTTGTCTTTCGATTCCTGTCAACCCTGTATTTTTTAGTCAAGTATATGATTAGCTTTTAATTAAACTAGATCACTCTGATAGATGACGTCAGACATATTGAGGCTTGATTTCCTAGTATTTTCATTGTGTAACCACGGTTTTGTATGGCTAAATATGCACCTTTTCGAACAAACTGTATATGTATGTTGTAAAATGATGTTACAGGAGTGTCATCGGAAGAATTCTGAGAAGGTTAGTGAAAAAATTAATATCTTTTGGCGGTGATTACGTTATAGCGCTCTTTGCCTGGAATCGATGCTCTGGTAACGTTTTCACATGTGGTATGCTAACTTATCGATTTATTGTGTTTTCGCTGTAAAACGCTTAGAAAATCTGAAATATTGTCTGGAATCACAAGATCTGGGTCTTTCCATTGCTATGCTTTGTCTATTCTTATGAAATGTTTTATGATGAGTAAATTGGTCATACACGTTGCTCTATCTAGTAATTCTAGTGGATTTGTGATGGTCGGTGCAATTGTAAACTGTGATTTCTACCTGAAATATGCACTTTTTTCTAACAAAAACTATCCTATACCATGAATATGTTATCAGACTGTCATCTGATGGTTTTTTTTATAGGTTATTGGCTATCAATATCTTAGTTGAGCCGAATTGGTGATAGCACCTGAAGGAGTAAGAAACTGATGGAGTTAGAATAGTGGTGTATTTTGCTAACGTGTTTAGCTAATAGATTTACATATTTTGTCTTCCCTGTAAAACATTTTAAAAATCTGAAATGGTGGCTTTATTCACAAGATCTGTATCTTTCATCTGGTGTCTTGGACTTGTGATTTAATGATATTTAGATGCTACTATCTACTTCTGAAGCTATGCTATCTATGCTAATCAGTGTGTGGGGGGTGGGGGGTGCTCCCGGATCCGGGTTTCTGAGGCAGTAGAGGTTTAACCTCTCTGTGTGATACATAGTTGTAATGATACACCCTATTCACTTAGTACAGGTTCATAGACTGTAGCTCTAAAGGACGGATGGCCCTTCCTGAACTCCAAGGCCCTGTGATAACATAGTCATTGATAACCATCATTGAACTCCATTGTTAAACATTCATCTTGCCCCCTTGAGCCTAGGGGACACCACATACCTCCCACTACACCACACAACAGAGCTTCTTTGTTCAGTCATGTTGTTTCATGACCGACTCCATAAAAAGCTAAACTAAGTTTGCATCCCAAATGGCACCCTATTCTCTATATAGTGCACTACTTTTGGCCAGAGCTCTATGGGTCTTGGTCAAAAGTAGTGCACTAAATAGTTAATAGGGTGGCATTTGGGCCTGCATCCCAAATGGCACCCTATTCTCTATATAGTGCACTACTTTTGGCCAGAGCTCTATGGGTCCTGGTCAAAAGTAGTGCACTAAATAGGTAATAGGGTGGCATTTGGTACACACGCCTAAATAAAAATTCTCTCTCTGGGTGCTTCTTTGTTATTCCCTTCATCACATTATGCTTCCAGTCAGGGCAGTGATAAAGTCTCCATCTCTGTGGTTCTTAATGGGAGCCATGGTAATGAAGTCTCTCAGCTCGCTTGGTGAGCCAAGACCAATGTAATTTTGAGTGGGCATTAAGGTCTGAGCAGTACAATGACTGCAGTGGGCTGTACTTGTGGCTGGCTAATTGATATGTGAGGACAATACTTTTATGAGAGCTCGCTTCCTAATGGTAGCAATAAAAGTGTTAAGAGCTTCAGCGATCTAAAAGGCTCACTTTGTGGAGCTGTTGCCGATGTTATTCTATACCGCAACTCGGCAGGGTTCAGCACGAGTTGTAAAGAAATTAAACCTATAAAATGTTGCAGAAAACAAACTCCAATCAAAAGACATTAAATACCACAGCGAATTGTCATCAAAAGACATTAAATACCACAGCGAATTGTCATCTAGCCTATCTCAGGCATCTTCTCATTATCTTTTGTTGGATCAGCAGAAATACAGTTATTGAGCTAAATAAAAGCATATATATCAAAGTGACAGGAAACAGTGCAGTACCTATTTCTCTCACGCTGGTTCATATACACACACACACACACACACACACACACACACACACACACACACACACACACACACACACACACACACACACACACACACACACACACACACACACACACACACACACACACACACACACACACACACACACACACACACACACACACACACACACACACACACACACACACACGCACGCATGCACACACACACATGCATAAATAAAAGCACACACACAAACACAGCTCAATGAAGGTACAAAACTGTAGTTTCCTATATACAGCAAGGGCATACCAGGACTGATTTTCTAAGTTTTACCATTTTCTTTTCTTCAGAGCTGAAGCAGGTGGATATCTCAATAAGGTTAAAACATTTATGCTTTGAAGGCTAGAAACTGCAATCACCCAGGAAAAGGTAGCAAATTACCCCCTTCAAAGGAAACACATATCCAACACAGTATGTTAAAAAGCTGGGATAATGACGAGAAATTGTGATCTGAATCTTGGAGGCTTAAATTGAATTTCCTTATAAGGGTTTGAATTTAGAAAAGAAACCCATATCTGTGTCTATAATGGAGCAGCAGATTGCACCAAAGGTTTTATGGGGGTATAGCCTAAGTGAATTCTCTCCTTGCATAATGACTGCCTTTTCTCCGGCATTTATGAAGCGGTCTCTTTTGTGTGTCCCTCCATTCTGTGTCAGCTTCATCACAACCTGTGGTGCCACCTGCTTAAGGCTCAGATACCAGCAGTGGTGGAAAAAGTACCCAATTGTCATACTTGAGTAAAAGTATAGATGCCTCATTAAAAAAGTTACTCAAGTAAAAGTGAAAGTCACGTAGTAAAATATTACTTGAGTATTCCATTTAATTTTTTTTTTTTTAGTAAAAGTCTAAATTCAAAAGGCACTCGCAAATCTGAGCAATCTTTTTTGCAGGTGCATGATAACAGTTGGACAAGATGAGGGAAAAAGGAAACCGCACACTGCTCTTGATAGTATCACTGATCTTTAATAAGCTTACGTATCGGCCTCACGGCCTTCAAAGCTTCTTAGTAAAAGTCTAAAAGTATTTCGTTTTAAATATACTTAAGTATCAAAAGTCACTTTAGTTGCTAAAATATACTTAAATATCAAAAGTAAAAGTAAAAGTTTAAATCATTTAAAATTCCTTATATGCAGCAAAGAGGACGGCACCATGTTCATGTTTTTTAGACTTACGGATAGCCAGGGGCGCACTCCAACACTCAGACATCATTTACAAACTAAGCATTTGTGTTTAGTGAGTCTGCCAGACCAGAGGCAGTAGGGATGACCACGTGTTCTCTTGATAAGTGTGTGAATTTCACAATTTTCAAGTTCTGCATACAAAATGTAACGAGTACTTTGGGTTGTCAGGGAAAATGTATGGAGTGAAAAGTACAATATTTTCTTTAGGAATGTAGTGAAACAAAAGTAAAAGTTGTCAAAAATATAAATAGTAAAGTGTGTGTGTATGTGTGTGTGTGTGTGTGTGTGTGTGTGTGTGTGTGTGTGTGTGTGTGTGTGTGTGTGTGTGTGTGTGTGTGTGTGTGTGTGTGTGTGTGTGTGTGTGTGTGTGTGTGTGTGTGTGTGTGTGTGTGTATTCTTTTTTTAAACTTCAGATTCTGGCATTAAATCTAATGTAGGCTACTGTTGTTGTTCATAGTGTTTGAAAGTTGTGTCCCTGAGGTGTTCTTCCCTGGGGTTGGAGTGTACGAGGGCCCCAGACATCCCCTCACATTCAGGTTGTCACATTGAGCAGTGGAGCTGAAAATGACATGGAAACACCCTCCTGCAGTGCACAGTAAGTTATGGCAAATTTCTCCCTCCCTCTCTCTCTCTCTCTTCTACGAGTAGGGGGATTAGTCTACTTGCTGAGGCTGTGGTATGTGCACTTCTTTATATGGAAAAAAGCTATAACTTCCCTAAACACAGTAAAAAGCCCAGACTTCCAGGACCCTCCCCTCCCCTGCCTCCCAGTTCTCACAGGCGGGTGCTACTGCAAAGGCTGCTGGCGCCGTGCTCACTGGCATTCCCAGCATTCTTTCATCATGTGCTCATGAAATGAAAACGGAAAAATGGAGACAGGGAATAGACAGAGAAAAATTGCAATGAGTTAACCATTGCATACTTACAGTGCTTAGTGGATAGTGGATTTGGTTCGTGTTTAGTATACAGTATCTGTCTGTGGGGCACCATGTGAAATGAGGGATCCAATTGAAAGAATAGAAACTACATTTCATGGTATTAAATTAATGTTTGGGAGAAAAGGGGGAAGATACAGAACACGAGATAGAGATGAAATGAGACAGAGAGAAAGAGAGAGAGAGCTGGGTAGGGAGAGAGGAATAGAGGGAATGAGACAGAGAGAAAGAGAGCGATAGAGGGCTCCACTTCCAGAAAATATGCTTTGTGTTTGTGCACATAATCAGACACAGTTATCTGCAGTTATTTCATAAATCAATACCAATTATCAAACTAGTTTTGGGAGAATTTTAACAGCCCAATTAAAGCCCACAGCAATTGAACATATTTGTCATATTTGGAATGTTCAGATGATGACTTGGAACGTCCGGTGAATAATACAGTCTGTTAGTTAGTTCCCATGCTATGCATGCTTCATGGTCGGACAATGCTTATAAACTCCAGTTCTCTAAGACTCTATTAACACAAACAAATGACTTCATAGCTGAAGTTTAATGGAGGAATTCTTTCCAACTCAGTTTGGGTAACTTTATGCCCTGACTCCTGATCCATGTGCCTGTGCTTCATCCCTGCGAAAACAAACCTTCATGAACTGACATTTTCACGTCAGACAGGCATCTCTGCATCAGCCACAACGTGGCGTTTATAACCATTAACCATTGTCTGTCTATGGCAAGGCCTGTATCTGTATCCCTTTAGTGCACTACTTTTAACCAGAAATCGCATATAGCATTTACAAAAACATCAGCCCATTTTATTCCTCGAAGTTCCCACACCAACCCATTTTTTAATGGAAGCCCCATTTTTTGTCAAATAATGATAGTTTTGCGGCCCCAAAAAACAAGTTAGACAGGCCCACAAATGCTCCAGCCTATCAGGCATTTGTACAAAATGCCAAATTGCCAGTCTGCCCTTGCTAGAGCCCTATGGGCCCTGGTCACCCTATTCCATAGTGTACTACTTTTGACCACTATATGGGATAGGGTGCCATTTCAGAAGCAGAAAATGATTAATAAAACATGATATGAAATGACAAAAAATAACATAATTTATAATAATGGCTGCCTTTCTTATGTAGTCTGAATAATGTAATGTAATAACACAGGATTAGGCTAGTGAGAAGGGTTTGACGTTGCATTTAATGTGATAATGCTAATGATTCTGACGCATCTATCTTCTGCTTTTAGACTTTAAAAGCAGGGCTTCTTTTTCTTGAGTTTGTTTTAAGGTCTATGTTTTAATGTTTGATGTATGTATCACTTTTTAGGGAAGACCCAGATGCAGACAGTGTCAAAGTATCAAAAGTGTATTACTAGAACGGGGCAGGCAAAACGACAGGTCAAGGGCAGGCAGAGGTCTGTAATCCTGATCAGAGTCCAAAAGGTAAAAAACGGCAGGCAGTGTCAGGGTCAGGGCAGGCAGAGGTCAATAATCCAGTGTGATGTGACAAGGTACAGAATGGCAGGCAGGCAGGCTCAGGGCAGGCAGAATGGTCAAAACTGTGAAAACTAGAAAACAGGAACTAGAAACAGACAGGAGCAAGGGGAAAAACGCTGGTAGGCTTGACGAACAAAACGAACTGGCAATAGACAAACAGAGAACACAGGTATGAATACGCTGGGGATAATGGGGAAAATGGGTGACACCTGGAGGGAGGGTGGAGACAAGCACAAAGACAGGTGAAACAGATCAGGGTGTGACAGTATGAGTGCTTAATTGGAAAACACATTAACAGAATAACAATGTGCCAACAATGAAGGTGTTTGAATTCCCACGAACAAAAAATGTCACTTTTAATAGAATTAGTCACACAAAGTTTCCAGGCATCCCATGGTGAGGTGTTTGAATGTAGCCCCTTCAGTAGCTAGGGCTCTCAGATAAATATGTGGTGCTATAGGATGGTGATGTGTGGTGTGCTTTTGCAGAAACAGCAGCTACTCTTCCTGGGGTCCACAAAAAACACAAACATGACAAATAACAAAACACTGATACACTGATAGACAACGACAGTCACACAAATTTGAAATATAACGATATACAAACAATACAACCAAATAATAATGTGTGTGTAGATTGTGTGTGTTAGAGTGTGATGGACAGTGTCTGTGTGTGTTTGTGTGTGTGTCATTTCACAGTATCTATTGTCCCATGAGATTATGTTTTATATATATTTTTTAAAGGTAATTTTGCTGTTTGCTTGAGTAATTGGAGATGGAATCGAGTTCCGTGCAATCATGGCTCTGTATAATATTTTGCTTTGAATTCATTTTGGAGTTTAGTTTCCTCAACTTGCTCAATGCTCACTCCCTTTATACACAACTCCAGCTGATGTTTAGGTCTTAGAGAATGTTTAGAACCAAATACAATGCTTTTAGTTTTAGATGTATTTAAGACCAGTTGATATTAATCACACATTCTGATAATGACTGTAACTCCTTTTTCAGTGAGCTCACTGGCTTTAGGTGCTGAGATGTAGAGTGTGGAATAATCCGAATACATAGTCATTCTAGCTTTTGTAAGACCAGTGGCAAATCATTTGTAAAAATAGAGAAGAATAACAGCCCAAGGCAACTGCCCTGACGGACACCGCACTGAACATATCTGATGTTAGAGAAGCTTCCATTGAAGAACACTCTCTGGGTTCTATTGGATAAATAACTTTCCAACCATTTGATGGCCGGTGATGTAAAGCCATAGCAAGTAAGTTTTTTCAATAACAATTTATGATCAATAACATTAAAGGCTGCACTGAAATCTAACAATACAACTCCAACTATCATCTTATTGTTTCCCTCCCTCTCGCCCCTCTCTCCATCTCTCTCTCTACCTCTCTCCCTCTCTCTCTGTGTTTCCATCTCTCTCTCCCTCCCTCTCTCTCTCTCCTCTCTCTCCCTCTCTCTTTCTGTGGATGATTAATGGGGCAGTTAGCTCAGTGCCTGCAGAGGCGTTCCACTCTCCATGGCTCTATGGCCCCCGTCATCACAGCACCAACGTGCCCAACACCAGCCAACGCCAAGCTGACATTTTACAGTTGATGTGTATTGGAGAGGCTCAGGAATCAAATTGCCTCATGAATCTTAACCCGCCACTTCTTATTGTGAGAATATTACTTATTTGTTTTTTGTTGTAGTCTGTTTTTTTCTTCTTCGTCTACCCCACTTTGTTGGAAATAAAGCTTATTGGTAGCTTAAGTGTTTTGTTATTTAATTTAAGATACACCATTAATCTAGAGACAATTGTTTCAGGCGTAAGTGGAGAGAGAGACAACAAGCAAACAGAGTAGCAAGTGCCAAGGTAAACAGCAGTGGGTGGTAAATAATGTATTATACACACGTACTGAATGTGGTTGGGGCCTTATCAGAGCTTATTTGAATTTCTCTGGGATTGGAGTGCTAACTGAGCAAACAGTTCCTGGCTCAGTTCCTCTCGGAAAGCCATCATGTACAAATGACACAGAGGAACACAACTTTTTCCAGCATTTAAAATAATATAATTTGATTACTTCTGATGTCACATAATCACCACGTCATAATCCAGTAACATGAATTTCCCCCCACTTTTAGACAGAGAAAATATTTTGCAGTGCACCCAGTGACATTTCTAAAGGCTCTTCTCATATTTTCCTGACGTTCTCCCAATATTAACAAATATTGTTGTTGTTGGGCACTCATATATAATGATTTGGAATTAAGAAATTGATATTACATGTATTTTACTGAATAGACTGCAGTTCCAATTGCATTGGACCTTACCCTTTACACATCATTTTGTCAGGAACGTGAACGGCTGGAAACCTTTCTCTACAGTTGAGAAAGCTTCCAAAGACAGATATTTTATTCAGATTTCCATACTTTATCAACACAATATAGGTATAACAAATGACACTTTTATATGACAAACCATCCTTGATTTTGAGGACATGATAGGGCTGCCAGGGACCTCATGTTGCTATATTATCAGGTGCCGGTGCTATATTATACTTAGGTGCCGATACTATATGTATCACGATTCTATATGTATTGCTTTTATTGTGATTCGATGTTCCAAACATATTGCTCACTATATTTCTGCTGCAGAGGAACAAGCGAGAGCCATGAGAAAATGAGTTTGAGATAAAAGTGCTCAACACATATTGACTCAGCATTTGAAACGTTTAAAAAGAAAAAGGAGAAGTGATGAGAAATACTGGAGTTTTTATTATTGAATTTTTTAACATATCAATACTTGGAGACACAGTATCGATATAAAATCTGCAAAACTAATATACTCTACTGTATAATAATTTTTACCCATCCCTAGTAAATGACAGATCACTGCCTGAAGGTAATTCAATAGGGACTGGTGCCTATTGAATCACAACCAAAACAAACACTTACAGTCATAACTGTTTGTTCTCACTTTAACGATTTGATTTAGATTTATTTATTTCCGTAATATACACCAACTGGTGCCCAACCCAGATGGACTTATAAGACACGATATCATGTATGTGTGCTGTGCAGAAAACACAAACCAAATTGTTTACATTAAACAAATGAAATGCATTTAACAATTACATGCATAATTAGCACTCATGACAAAGTACAGTTTTCACCTTGTCACATTACACAAACAATACACCTCTCCTTCTCTCCCAGGCTTTGAAAATAAATTGTGCAATGTCAAAAAGTCCCTTTCTGAAAAATAACTGCAGCCTGTGTTCATCCCATAGCCAGAACACTTCAGGGTGAGCACCAACAATTTTACCAAACAAAACATGTCTCAAGTCATTGTGCAGAGAGCAATACAACTTTACTTTCTATTTCCCCAAGATCAAACAATACATATAATCTTTCCTCTTCGGGGATTCTGTTGAATCTAAATTGTCTCTAGTGCCAGAGGGAGGAGGCAGGATCTTAGCTCAGCACAAACTGTCCTTTTGAACTTTTGTTAGATTCAGATTTATACTGAACAAAAATATAAACTCAACATGTCAAGTGTTGGTCCCATGTTTCATGAGTTGAAATAAAAGATCCCAGAAATGTGTAATAGAAACAAAAAGCTTATTTCTCTCAAATGTTTTGAACAAATTTGTCTGCCTACCTCTTAGTGAGCATTTCTCCTTTGCCAAAATAATCCATCCACCTGACAGGTGTGGCTTATCAAGAAGCTGATTAAACAGCATGATCATCACACAGGTGCACCATGTGCTGGAGACAATAAAAGGCCACTCTAAAATGTTCAGTTTTGTTACACAACACAATGCCACAGATGTCTCAAGTTTTGAGTGAGAGTGCTGCCTGCATGAATGTCCACCAGAGCTGTTGCCAGAGAATTTAATGTTAATTTCTCTACCATAAAACGCCTCCAAAGTCATTTTAGAGAATTTGGCAGTACGTTTGGCAGCCTCACAAGTGCAGACCACGTGTAACCATGCCAGCCCAGGATCTCAACATCCGGCTTCTTCACCAGTGGGATCGTCTGAGACCAGCCACATGGACAGCTGATGAAACTGAGGAGTATTTCTGTCTGTGAAAAACAACCCCACAGCATGATGCTGCCACCACCATGCTTCACCGTAGGGTTGGTGCCAGGTTTCCTCCAGATGTAACGCTTGGCATTCAGGCCAAAGAGTTGAACCTTGGTTTCATCAGACCAGATAATCTTGTTTCTCATGGTCTGAGAGTCCTTTAGGTGCCTTTTGGCAAACTCCAAGCGGGCTCTGGAGCCCTTCTCCCCCGATTGCTCAGTTTGGCCAGGTGGCCAGCTCTAGGAAGAGTCTTGGTGGTTCCAAACTTCTTACATTTAAGAATGATGGAGGCCACTGTGTTCTTTGGGACCTTCAATCTTGCAGAAATGTTTTGGTACCCTTCACCTGATCTTTGCCTCGACACAAACCTGTCTCGGCACTCTAAGGACAATTCCTTCGACCTCATTGCTTGGTTTTTGCTCTGACATGCACTGTCAACTGTCACACTTTATATACAGGTGTGTGCCTTTCCAAATCATGTCCACTCAATTTAATTTACCACAGGTGGACTCAAATCAAGTTGAGAAACATCTCAAGGATGATCAATGGAAACATGATGCACCTGAGAGCAATTTCGAGTCTCATAGCAAAGGGAGTACTTATTTAAATAAGGTATTTCTGTTATTTATTTTTAATACATTTGCAAAAATTCCTAAAAAACGGTTTTAGCTTTGTCATTATGGGGTATTGTGTGTAGATTGATAAGGGACATTTAAAAAAAATCTATTTTAGAATAAAGCTGTAACGTAACAAAATGTGGAAAAAGAGAAGGGGTCTGAATACTTTCCAATTGCACTGTAGGCAACAATTCTGTAGCACACAGATAGTTATGAGTAAGGTCCCAGTCAAACACTTTTTTAGTGATTCTGTCTTATTTATCAATCTGTTCCATAGACGTGTACCAGATAACAATACATAACCTGATTACACAAGAACACGGAAACATTACAAAATCCCTCTTGTTGGGGAGAGCTAAGTGGACTGTCATTTCATAAGTGGCTTAAAAATGTGTTCGCTCCCAGGTTTCGGCACCAAATTAACTAAATATGAATTTGCTTTCTCCACATCCTTTTGTACACCTCTTCTCCCAATTATACACAATACCTTCAACAATAGGGCTTAGTAAAGTGCACATTGTCACTATATTAAAGATGAGCAGACTGTTGAATGTGTTAAGTGTTTGGTTTTTGTTCCATTATTCTAACCAATACAAAAATAAATACTTATATTTAACGAATAACCCCAAATAACTTGCTCTCAGCTGAGTGATTGATGGCCCTGTTATAATTGGTCTACACTAATTGCTAGACTATCATTGGCCGGCTCTGCTCGCAGCCTGGGTCAACAGTTATTTTGTCTCTTTTCTACAGAGCAGGATTCTGTGCGGTGCGAAAGCAGGGTAGACTGATTGTCCCTGCCAGAATTAAATGCCTGGTGTCCTCTGTCCTTCTAAAAATGCATCTCCGCTGCCAACCGGTTAAGAGCAAATAGCACCTAGCTAGGGATGACATACCACATTTCATCAAACTATAGTAAGAGAATCATACACATACAGTCTTCCTGATCAGCCGCATTCGCATACATAACAAATTACACATCCAAATCTCTGAGAGCGATACGTAGATCAGTAAGCGGAAGGATAGGGTATAAATAAAGCTAGAGGACATTGGGCTTAGGGGAGATCCCTCAGAACTGCCTCCTGGAATGAAAGACTGTCATCCCGTGGTTTGGTTTCATGCCCAACCAGCCACAGAACCACGGAAACCTGACAGTTCTTGGAAGGGAGAATAAAAAAGAGGAGCAAAAAGAGCAAAAAAGATAGTGGTTTATTGATCCATAAAAAAAGGCCTTTCACCCCATCAACGCCGAGGTCCCCTCTGACTTGCCTCCAGGGATATAGATGTCCAGCTCATACATGGTCAAATACAATGGAATCAAGGGAAAGGGGGTAGCCGGCTCCATTTTACCACCTCTTGCCCTCCTGTCACAGATAAAAGATAGAAGAGTGCCCTGAATAAGATGAGCACATCCAGAAGAAATGACAAGATCAGTAGCTAAGTAGTCTGGGAATATATGACCGCAAAAGCTCTTGGGTCTAGGCTACTGTAGATGTTTTTAAACTGAACACCTTGGTGGTACAGGCTGTAAGAGTTGTGTTCTTCAGGCTTTTTCAAATATGCTTTTTTTTTTACACAAAGCAATAGATGCTGCTAAAAACACCTAAGCATGTCTCCACACTAAATCACAGTGTTAGACAAAGCAACTCAAGGACAATAATGCTGACAAAAGAGGTGTGGGAGCCTAGTATTGACTCCATGCACAACACAATTAAGGTAATTAGGATCCTATACTACAATGCAGATAGATTTCAGCGCAACTGACGATGCAGTGGTAGGCTAACAATCAATGACCATGGCGAATCTCTGATGATTTTGTCTTCTTATTAAATATTTATTAAATAAAATATTGTTTTAATTACTTATAAATAATGTTTTTATATAATGGCATAATGTTTTAATGACTTGTTGAATGAATTAGAGAATACATTATTTCATCATTATCACGAGGGAAGGAATCCATCATTTCACTTCTTGAGTATCCTATGCCTAAATGTTTAAAAGACCACATCACATGCACATGACCTTGCCATGTCAACTTAAAGTGTAGGGGAATCAACCAAACCCATCCCTAGACATTAACACTTGGATCAATAATCACTTTGAGCCGTTATAATGTGAATTGTGGTTATCAACCATGTTATTAATGAAAATTGCTTTGCTACACACCGATCTGGCTCTATAGCAAAATGGTCTGTACTTATTCATTTTCCACATCCCCTAAAGTGTATTACAATTAACCCATCAATTTATCTCAAAAGGCATTTATAAAAGAATGAAACACACATTTGCCTTTTACCTGATTGATGTTGAGAATAAAAAACTATTGTAGCCTATATTTGGATAATTTGTCTAGTGAACAAAATAATTTGGTTCTTGGTTCCAAGATTAATATTTGGGTTTGGGCATATCAGTTATCGTTAATATTGCGTTATAAACATTCGACTAATCTGTTATAACCTAGTTATAAGTTACATATTTAGTTATTATGATGAATAGGTTACATTATGAATAGTGCCTACATATTAAATAAATAGGCACAACTGGCTACATTGTTTTTGTAATAAGCATGTAATAAGCCTTGCCAAAACAACTAGTTGATAGTCTAGTCCACTATTTACACTTCAAATCAAATCAAATGTATTTGTCACATGCTCCGAATCAAATAAAATCACATTTTATTAGTCACATGCGCGGAATACAACAGGTGTAGACTTTACAGTGAAATGCTTAGTTACGAGCCCCAAACCAACAATGCAGTTTAAAGAAAAAATATGAGTAAGAATAAGAAATAAAAGTAACAAGTAATTAAAGAGCAGCAGTATAATAAAAATAGTGAGACTATACACAAGGGGGTACCGGTACAGAATCAATGTGCGGGAGCACCGGTTAGTTGAGGTAATATGTACATGTAGGTGGGGGGGGCAATGCAAATAGTCTGGGAAGCCATTTGATTAGATGCTCAGGAGCCTTATGGCTTGGGTGAAGAAGCTGTTAAGAAGCCTTTTGGACCTAGACTTGGCGCTCCGGTAACGCTTGCCGTGTGGTAGCAGAGAGAACAGTCTATGACTAGGGTGGCTGGAGTCTTTGACAATTTTTAGGGCCTTCCTCTCACACCTTCCTCTGACACCGGTGTAGAGGTCCTGGATGGCAGGAAGCTTGGGCCCAGTGATGTACTGGGCCGTACACACTACCCTCTGTAGTGCCTTGCGGTCAGAGGCCAACCAGTTGCCATACCAGGCAGTGATGCAACCAGTCAGGATGCTCTCGATGGTGCAGGTGTAGAACCTTTTGAGGATCTGAGGGCCCATGCCAAATCTTTTCAGTCTCCTGAGGGGGAATATGTTATGTCGTGCCCTCTTCATGCCTGTCTTGGTGTGTTTGGACCATGTTAGTTTGTTGGTGATGTGGACACCAAGGAACTTGAAGCTCCACTACAGCCCCGTCGATGAGAATGGGGGCGTGCTCAGTCCTCTTTTTCCTGTAGTCCACAATCATCTCCTATGTCTTGATCACATTGAGGGAGAGGATGTTGTCCTGCCACCACACGGCCGGGTCTCTGACCTCCTCCCTATAAGCTGTCTCGTCGTTGTCGGTGATCAGGCCTACCACTGTTGTGTCATCGGCAAACTTATTGATGTTGTTGGAGTTGTGCCTGGCCGTGCAGTCATGAGTGAACAGGGAGTACAGGAGGGGACTGAGCATGCACCCGAGGGTCCCCTGTGTTGAGGATCAGCATGGCGGATGTGTTGTTACATTCCCTTCCCACCTGGGGGCGGCCCGTCAGGAAGTCCAGGATACAGTTGCAAAGGGAGGTGTTTAGTCTCAGGGTCCTTAGCTTATTGATGAGCTTTGAGGGCACTATGGTGTTGAACGCTGAGCTGTAGTCAATGCATAGCATTCTCACATAGGTGTTCCTTTTGTCCAGGTGGGAAAGGGCAGTGTGGAGTGTAATAGAGATTGCATCATCTTTGGATCTGTTAGGGCGGTATGCAAATTGGAGTGGGTATAGGGTTTCTGGGATATTGGTGTTGATGTGAGCAATGACCAGCCTTTCAAAGCACTTCATGGCTACAGACGTGAGGGCTACAGTCGGTAGTCATTTAGGCAGGTTACCTTAGTGTTCTTGGGCAAAGGAACTATGGTGTTCTGTTTAAAACATGTTGGTATTACAGACTCGGACAGGGAGAGGTTGAAAATGTCAGTGAAGACACTTGCCAGTTGGTCAGAGCATGCTCGCAGTACACGTCCTGGTAATCCGTCTGGTCCTGCGACCTTGTGAATGTTGACCTGTTTAAAGGTCTTACTCACATCGGCTGCGCAGAGCGTGATCACACAGTCTTCCGGAACAGCTTGTGCTCTCATGCATGTTTCAGTGCTATTTGCCTCGAAGCGAGCATAGAAGTAGTTTAGCTCATCTGGTAAGCTCGTGACACTGAGTACAACCTTACCGTGAAATGCTTACTTACAAGCCCTTAACCAACAATGCATTTCATGAAATAGAGTTAAGAAAATATTTACTAAATAAACTAAGTAAAAAAATCTAATCAAATTAAAAAGTAATAAGAAAATGACATAACAATAACGAGGCTATATTCTGGGGTACCGGTACCGAGTCAATGTGCGGGGGTACAGGTTAGTCTAGGTAATTTGTAAAGTATGCATAGATAATAAACAGTGAGTAGCAGCATTGTAAAAACAAAGAGGGGGTGGTCAATGTAAATGGTCTGGGTGGTCATTTGCATATCGCTTGAGGTCAGTGCCGACCTGTTGTGTAATTACAGTGTCCTAATATGCAGATATTCACTGTGTAGTCTCTTCTGGTCTAAGTATTATCCTCCCATGCAAAGCAGGACTGATTAACAGTGTAAACTGCTGTTTTCCTGAGACCATGTTTGGACCAAACTACACCTGCCCTGTTCCTAAACTACATCCCCAACCCGCGTATCACTAAACATAATACGAAATGCTCTGAGACCAGGTTGCACTGACTCTGCGGCGTCCTGTGTTCCATATCTGGAATGAACTATCCAATGGAGCAAAGAAATGCAAGATGGGAGTGGTTCCGTTATGAGGTCACAGTGGGGGGACTGAACTACCAAGTGGGCGCAGCAGCAGGCGTAGAGAGCTACACTGGAGTACGATAACATGAGAGAGACACACTGAACCTGCGGTATCAGGGATTTTTTTTTTTCAATTAGGCAAAGCGAATCTCGCATAACAAAACGAGTAGAGTAACCTATTGCGCTTCCACGAGAGGGAACGGATAGATTATAGAGCCTCTCTGTTGCAGTTATGGACGAACTGAATAGGAAGAATTCCCTTGCTTTCTGAGAGCGAGACGGAGTGACTCGAAGGGGAAGGAGAAGGAGACATATGAGTACAGTGAAGAAAGTTGCCATTTCTTAAAACAAACTGAAACTCACGATTTACAGTGCGTAACGAAGAAACCATGTACGGGATAGTTGCGGTTTCATGAGCATTTTAACGGATCCTTTACTTTCCTGGTTTACAAGCACCGTGACAAAAGTTTCTCTAACGGAAAGTATAACAACCTACAGCACAAATCTAGACGGTTTACCGGAACTTTGAGCCTCGTTAGAAGATCTGCGTGGTGCTTTTCGCGTTGCATAGTTTAGCTGGGGTTTTCTACCTCGCTGGACTGGTGATTGGGGGTCTTGGGGGGGGGGGGGGGGCGTTGTGGATATATATAAATCAAATTCTACATGGCCTCTGCCAGGATGTACCTTATAACGAGATGCATTCTGATCTCCCTGGTTTGGAAGAGCAGTCTGGCACTTTTATGTCTGCCGTGTGATGAGTCTAAATGCGAGGAGCCAAAGCATTGCTCTGGCGCGGTTGTGCTCGGTATCTGCGGCTGCTGCTCGGTCTGCGCCAAGCAGAAAAACGAAAGCTGCGGTGGTGTCTACGGTCTGTATGGGACTTGCGACCGCGGGCTGAGGTGCGTGATCAGATCGGCGCTAAACGGTGGATCCATCACGCAGTATGAGGTCGGAGTCTGTGAAGGTTTGTATTCTATTTACACTGTTTCATCATTATGACTAGAGCCTATGCTCTGTCTAAAAGTTCACAGAAAACATGTCCATTGTACAAATGTATGGTTCCACTTGGGCTACGCATGGCAGGCTATTATAAGCTATAGTCTCAAAATCAGATAGCGGAATACAATGCATAATAGGCTATATCATATAGAATGCATTCAAATGACTTGAAACGAATAGCAATGAGCAATGTTTGAGTTCTACAGAATGTGCACCTGGCATTTCTGTCATGATATATAATACATTCTTAGTCCTATTGCTCTAGTAGGCTACTAAAAGTTAGTACACAGTAATAGGCCTAATACTGTTGGGTTAATAATAATGCTGAACATAAGTTTATTATTTTGTGGCTACTAGGAAGTTGTTACTATTTTCAAAAGTGAATGCTGTTGCTTTTCATGCTGTTTATTTATACAGTCAAGATAGAGCTATAACTTGCAGTTGCATAAACATGTCTCTCCATGCTGCTGGTCTTGCGGTATGGTGGGGGTCTGGAATAAGAGAGATATTGAGCAAGCGAGCTGGTTAATGTGTTTGCAGCATGTCGGTTTTCCAATTCTTTAGGGTATTGCTAACGGATTCCTTGCTGTTGTTGGACGCGGTGCCAGCCCCTCTCTTTCCGCCGTGGCTTGTATGTTTTTCATTGGAATATCTGCTATGCAACTCAACATACGCTTCAGCCCGGTATATTTTACATCGTCACAAACGAATAGGACGTGCCCCGCAAATAGGGTGGGCTACCTGGAATCACAGGTGTAGCCTATTATATTTTGTGGCTATGTAGTGTTCGCAATTCGTGGTGACTCAATTAGTGACGCGGCTGTCTCTGGCTCTCTAGAATGCTGTAGTTTTGCGCAAGTTTATATAGCCAAATTGCACTTGTGGAATGTTGATGAAGGTGGTCGATTCCTTGAACATTGAAGAAAAATAAATATTAATCACATCTGAGAGATTTTGATTCTATATTTCATTCCTTATACATAGGATAATGAGAGATTTTGATTCTATATTTCATTCCTTATACATAGGATAATCAATATGTTCAATACAACCGACACATTCAATGTGATTTCGTTGAAACAACGTGGAAAACTGATTGGATTTGCAAAAAGTCATCAACATAAGGAAATGTTGTATTTTTTCATCCAACTTTTAACCTAAATCCAATGTCAGGGTGACATTTTCTGGGGGATTTCACGTTGAATTCACGGTATTCACGGCTATTTCACAACTCAACCAAATGCAGCACTCCCTTTCAACTATAGAATCTGAGTGGAGAGGAAAACGGATATAATGATTTTAAAGTGCAAATTAAATTGTATTTGTCATATGCGCTGAATACAACAGGTGTAGTAGACCTTACAGTGAAATGCTTACGTACAAGCCCTTAACCAACAATGCTTTAAGAAGTTAAGAATTAAAAAAATAAGTGTTAAGTAAAAAATAGATGAGTAAAAAATAGAAAATAGAAAAAATTAAACAGCAGCAGTAAAATAACAAGTGAATATACAGGGGAACAAGTATATACAGGGGGGTACCGGTACAGAGTACAGAGGCAATGTGCAGGGGCACCGGTTAGTCTACCTGCATGTACATATTACATTGCCCGGAGGGAGGAGTCATGTTTCAACAGGGGCAGCCATTAATGAAAACATGTTGATGAGCGTCTCAAATGTTTGGCCAGTAAGTAGCCTATGTAGTCTCTCAGGCAGGTGATGTCTATTGTAAGGCATGTGGATAAAACAGCAGCTATAGTTTGTCTCTGCAATAGTCCCCTGGAGGGTTGAACCAGAGCAAAGTATGGAACACCAGTTATTGAAAGTACAGAGCATGATCTTCACCCCATAGCACACCCCTGTCTCCAACCTTAAATGTTCCCCGTTCCCCACAGGGCCTTTCCCCAACACATTAGAGCTATAGTCGCCACCACCTCTCACCCCCAACCACTAATGTTCTCTAGCTTTCCCTCAGAGGCCCTATATTCACCCAGCACATCAGAGCCCCATAATTCACCACCACTTACATACCTGCTGCTGTTCATAGTGTCACAGAGGCAGAGCACACAATGTGTCATGCCTCGTGACAGCTAATGTCAGCTTACTCATTATGAATGATGATGAGTGTCACAACGATGCAGGCGGTGCACAGGCCTTTGTTGGTGTAACACAGGGAGCTCGACTCCGCCAGTCCCCGAGGTACCTCAGTCTGATATTGTTATCAGCGGAGAGCGTCTCTCTCTACGCGAAGGGTCAGATTAAATAAATGCCTTTTAGCCCCTGAATTTATACCCATGCAGTCCCAAGCCAGGTAGGTGTTGAAAAGATTCCGATCACATTTCCAAAACCAACAGATTATGTCAGCCAAAGCCAGTGACACTCACTGACCACTCTCAGTTTGGACAATCACACTGGGTAAGGGTATAAGTGGCTTACCCCGAGCTCACATCCAACAGATCCCCAGAACAGTACCTGGCTAACAGCTCACCTCTAACAGATCCCCAGAACAGTACCTGGCTAACAGCTCACCTCTAACAGATCCCCAGAACAGTACCTGGCTAACAGCTCACCTCTAACAGATCCCCAGAACAGTACCTGGCTAACAGCTCTCCTCTAACAGATCCCCAGAACAGTACCTGGCTAACAGCTCACCTCTAACAGATCCCCAGAACAGTACCTGGCTAACAGCTCACCTCTAACAGATCCCCAGAACACTGCCTGGCTAACAGCTCACCTCTAACAGATCCCCAGAACACTGCCTGGCTAACAGCTCACCTCTAACAGATCCCCAGAACACTGCCTGGCTAACAGCTCACTTCTAACAGATCCCCAGAACAGTACCTGGCTAACAGCTCACCTCTAACAGATCCCCAGAACAGTACCTGGCTAACAGCTCACCTCTAACAGATCCCCCGAACACTGGCTGGCTAACGGGACAACATGTAACAAAGAGCACCATCAGACGAGTCTCTCTGGAGGCTCTGGGGGTTCAGGGTCGTCCCACTTGGGATGATGGCCCTGCTGTGGATGTTATATATTTTTTTCTGTCCCAGTTCCCCAGTTAGTGCTGTCGGATGGTCAGGGTCTCAGGGGATATTAGCTACTCTCTGCCACAGAAGTTACATTACCCCCCAGGCAGCTGGGCAGGCAGGCTTACAGGCAGCTCCAGCTTCAGGCCATTTCACTGCCTCCAGGTTCTCAGCACAGCATCACTGCAATGTCCTTTGCAACATACTGACTGTCTGACACCCTATCTGTCATTTCTATTTCTACATAATTTTGCCATTGTATAGTTTGACAGCCATTTGAGTGAAAAATAACTGCAATGATTATTGTTATCTGACTCTGAAAAGGAGCACAGCACCACCACAAAAGTGTTTGTAGTCAGTCATTGACATGGTTTTTGAAGTATGTGGAATAATAATCTCTCATGAATATGTATGCATGTCTCACTGAATTATACATCTTTCACAGAATGTTTAGAGGAACAAGAGGAGGAAGGAAGGAGTGTTTCCTGTTCACGCGGGCCTATTAAAGAGGAAATTGTGATAAGGAATAGGTTCTACCCTGTCCTTGATGTTAACCATATTGTAAGTCATTGATTACGTGCACCAGTTGTTTAGCGTCTGAATGGTCTGTCTCATAGGAATAGCTCCCAGGTCTACCGGGGGGCAATATGCACATAACAGGCAACAAATCTTGCAATAATAAAAAATATATATACCATTTAGCAGATGCTTTTATCCAAAGAAATGTACAAAACAATAAGTACATACCATTTTTGTGTATGTGGCACCATTGGGAATCAAACCCACAACCCTGGTGTTACTACACCACCTTCCCCTAGCCTCAGTAGGGCTTACACAATAGGGTCTTCTTGAGGTGTCTGTCACTCAACGCAGAGCCTTCAAGTGAGCCCAAATGGCAAAGCTATAACTGTGAATGACTTTGAAGTGACACTGTTCTAAATAGGTGTGCCATGTATCCCAAGCATGGAGTACCTTGCACACCACGGTGTCACAATACACCATTGTCACATTGTTTGAGTGGCTCTTGGGGGTTGTCCTATTAATGTTCATGCTCTCTCAATGAGTAATAGGCAAAATAAACCAGATGACAATTGTACAATTACAGAAATGGTTAAGTAATGATCATAACCAATGAGTCTATGAGAAAATGACTGGTTTGTTTCCAGCGTGGATTATCATTGTGGTTATGAACTCATCTAAAGATAATTCATCAACCATTGGACTGTGGTCAGTACAAGATTCATTGCATCAGTGCTTTTCAAATCTAAATTAAAGTCCCTTCATTGAGGCCCAGTTGCAGTGTTGATCAAATGTTGATTGTAAAATTAAATGTCATTGAGATAAGAACAGAGCTGTGCCAAAAAGCTAGAAAGACATGCACTCACTGCGTGCAATATGTTTGGCTCCCTTGTTTTTCAAATGGTAATGTGGCCAAATGAAATTGGTTTCTTTCTATACTGAACAAAAATATAAACGCAATATGTAAAGTGTTGGTCCCATTTTTCATGAGCTGAAACAAAAAGATCCCAGAAATGTTCCATACATACAAAAAGCTTATTTCTCTGAAATTCTGTGTAAAAATTTGTTTACATCCCTGTTAGTGAGCATTTCTCCTTTGGTAGATTAGCTCAGTTGTTAGATTATGGTGCTTGCAATGCCAGGATCGTGGGTTCAATCCCGGGGCCACCCATACTTAAAAAATGTATGTACGCATAAATGCTATATAGTGCACTACTTTTGTCCAGAGCAAGATGGGAATAGGGTGCCATTTGGGACACACCCCGTGGTCTGGATAACTTCCTCTTTGGCAGAGCCACCATGACATGATGGAGCAAGTTAAGTGATTATCATGGCTGTCTGGTTTCAAAGATAATCATTTTATGCAACAAAAAACAGTTTTGTGTTGTTATTATAGTGAACAAAAATATCAATACAACATGTAAAGTGTTGGTCCCATGTTTCGAGCTGAAATAAAAGATCGCAGAAATGTTCCATACACACAAAAATATTATTTCTCTAAAATTTGGTGCACAAATTTGTCTACCTACCTGTTAGTGAGCATTTCTCTTTTGCCAAGATAATCCATCCACCTGACAGGTGTGTAATATCAAGAACCTGATTAAACAGCATGATCATTACACAGGTGCACCTTGTGCTGGGGACAATAAAAGGCCATTCTAAATGTGCAGTTTTGCCACACAGCACAATGCCACAGATGTCTCAAGTTTTGATGGAGCGTGCAATTGGCATGCTGACTGCAGGAATGTCCACCCGAGCTGTTGCCAGAGAATTGAATGTTCCTTTCTTGACAACCGCAGACCACGTGTAACCACGCCAGCCAAGGACCTCCACATCCGTCTTCTTCACCTGCGGGATCATCTGAGCAGGGGGAGGGAGGGTGGGGGGGGGGGGGGGGGTGTATTTCTGTCTGTAATAAAAAATATAATCTTTCGGATTGGCTGTGCCTGGCACCCCAGTGGGTGGACCTGGCTCCAAACTGTGTGGGCCTATGCCCTCCCAGGCCCACCCATGCCCTGTCATGTGAAATTAGGGCCTAATTTATTTATTTAAATTGACTGATTCCTATGAACTATAACTCAGTAAAATCTTTGAAATTGTTGCATGTTGCGTTTATATTTTTGTTTATATTTTTGTTCAGTATACATAGAAATGACTGTCTTCTGTCAGGAAGATGGTTAAAACATTGAGAGGAACTAGGACACGTATTTCTCTTGTTTTAACAGTTTACTCTTGGAATGTGTGCACTTGGCTCACAGAAGCGTATCTGGAAGTTAGCGAAGCTGGCTGCTTGTTAGACTGGCAAGCCTGATGCCAAATAATTTAGTGCTTTAAAGACAACATTAAATAATTCTGAGTGACAAAAAAACAGGAATCCAATGTAACAGAGATTCTAACACGAGGATAGAATGTTCTGTTTTTTTTGTGTTCTGTTGCTGTTTAGCATTCCTCTCTAGTTTCTCTATACAAGCTACATGCATGCTATGGCATGAGGGCTGGGGAGGAATAATAATAATATATTTGCTTAGCTCACACCCTTGTCTAAGGCGACATGCATAGTTTACATTTTTACTTTGTGATGTTAGCCATTTCTGCAGCTGGGTATTTACAAAATGAGATGAGCTCCACAAAAATCCATTCCCATTCCCATCTGTTAGACAGATGGCCACCTGGGACTTACAGACAGGGTTTTAAGGTGCAGTTCTCTAAATGGGGTTTAAAGAAACAGTTCTCTAAACCAGGTTTAAAGGTTTGTTTCTCCTGAACAAGATTTAAAGGTGAAGTTCTCTAAACAAGATTTAAAGGTGAAGTTCTCTAAACAAGATTTATGCTGCTGCTACTCTCTGTTTATCATATATGCATAGTCACTTTAACTATACATTCATGTACATACTACCTCAATTGGTCCGACCAACCAGTGCTCCCGCACATTGGCTAACCGGGCTATCTGCATTGTGTCCCGCCACCCGCCAACCTCTCTTTCACGCTACTGCTACTCTCTTTCCATCATATATGCATAGTCACTTTAACCATATCTACATGTACATACTACCTCAATCAGCCCGACCAACCGGTGTCTGTATGTAGCCTCGCTACTTTTATAGCCTCACTACTGTATATAGCCTGTCTTTTTACTGTTGTTTTATTTCTTTACTTACCTATTGTTCACCTAACACCTTTTTTGCACTATTGGTTAGCGCCTGTAAGTAAGCATTTCACTGTAAGGTCAACACCTGTTGTATTCGACGCGCAAGTGACCAATAAACTTTGATTTGATTTGACTTGAATATTTAAAGGTGAAGTTCTCAAAACAAGATTTAAAGGTGAAGTTCTCTAAACAAGATTATTTAAAGGTGCAGTTCTCTAAACAGGGCTTAAAAGTGCAGTTCACCTAAACGGTACACCATATAGTTCTGCCATCATCTATTAAAAAAAGGCGACAATAATCATGCCTACTATAGGTATTGGTTGAAGCTCAGTGTTAAATAAAATCTCCCTATCATCATATTTAAGCCAATATGACACCAATCTTGATGAAATTTCGCAAATCAACTTCATTGGAAGTACACAACACACTCCCCGTCTCTCTTCATGAGCTGTCCGTCCATTATCGAGAACCACATACTAGATTTTTTAACAGGGTCGTTAGCAATTGAGTTTTAATTTCTTCAGGATTGGTGGGTCCCCTGCGATTAGCATGAGGTTGTAAGAAACATAACATTTCCCAGGACATAGACATATCTGATATTGATATTAATCTAACTGCACTGTCCAATTTACAGTAGCTATTACAGTGAAAGAATAGCATGCTATTGTTTGAGGAAAGTGCACAGTTTTGTACATGAAAAGTTATTAATAAACAAATTAGGCACATTTGGGCAGTCTTGATTCAAAATTTTGTACAGAAATGCAATGGTTAATTTTATCAGTCTAAAACGTTGGACATCCACTGCTGCCATCTAGTGGCCAAAATCTAAATTGCACCTGGACTAGAATAAAACATTTATAAACATTTCTCTTGCATTTCAAAGATGATGGTACAAAAAAACGACAAAAAAACGGTTGGTTTATTCATTGTTTTATCTTTTACCAGATCTAATGTGTTATATTCTCCTACATTCCTTTCACATTTACACAAACTTCAAAGTGTTTCCTTTCAAATGGTACCAATAAAATGCATATCCTTGCTTCAGGGCCTGAGCTACAGGCAGTTAGATTTGGGTATGTCATTTTAGGCGAAAATTGAAAAAAAGGGGCCGATCCATAAGAGGTTTTAACTTCTCTAGGGTATGTGGGACGCTAGCTACACTGGTTGTGAATCCAGCCAACATGTCAGAATTCAAATAGGTTTGTCGTCGAAAGCAAACGATGCTGTTATCTGAGGATAGCACCATAGTAAACAAAGAGAGAGAAGCATATTTCAACCCTGCAGGCGCGACACAAAACGCAGAAATCAAAATATAATTCATGCCTTACCTTTGACGAGCTTCTGTTGTTGGCACTCCAATATGTCCCATAAACATCACAAATGGTCCTTTTGTTCGATTAATTCCGTCGATATATATCCAAAATGTCAATTTATTTGGCACGTTTGATCCAGAAAAACACCGGTTCCAACTTGTGACGTGACTACAAAATATCTCAAAGGTTACCTGTAAACTTTGCCAAAACATTTCAAACTACTTTTGTAATACAACTTTAGGTATTTTTTAACGTAAATAATCGATAAAATTGAAGACGGGATGATCTGTGTTCAATACAGGATTAAAACAAACTGTAGCTAGCTTTCTGGTCACGCGCCTCTAACAAACAGGACACTTCGAGTGACCCTCGTTCAAGATGGCCGTACTTCTTCATTACACAAAGGAATAATCTCAACCAATTTCTAAAGACTATTGACATCCAGTGGAAGCGGTAGGAACTGCAAGAAGGTCCCTTAGAAATCTGGATTCCCAGTGACCTCAAAAAAAAAATCTGAATGGTTTGTCATCGGGGTTTCGCCTGCTAAATAAGTTATGTTATACTCACAGACATGAATCAAACAGTTTTAGTAACTTCAGAGTGTTTTTTTATCCAAATCTACTACTAATATGCATATCTTATCTTCTGGGGATGAGTAGCTGGCAGTTTAATTTGGGCATGCGTTTCATCCAAAATTCCGAATGCTGCCCCCTACCCTAGAGAAGTTAAGAGTGTACCGTGTAACTACCTAGCTCAAATCCTGAAAACGAAATTTAAACAAGACTATAGCGTCCATAAAGTGACCATTGGACCTAAAAAATCCTGGATTGACTAAGTTTTGTAGGCGCAACAGTTTTTATTAAATGTATAATTTCCGCCCGTTAAGAAACAAAGATGTGCTACCTTTCTGTACCATTTCTGACAATGCTAACATATTTTTTAGCCGAAACTCAGCATTCTAACACTGGGTCGTTGCTTGGCAGTGTATGCAAACAAACCCAGGCTACTGTATATAGCTAGATATATGGTGGTATTCAAGCTGAGGGAAATCAATAAATTCAAACAGATATTTTTATTTTTATAACGTTACCAGCTAGCTAATGTTACCTAGATAACAAACAGGCAAACAAAGGTAGCTAGCCAATGAATGTGATATTTTGATTAACAAGTGTTATACCAGTCAGATGAGAGCTAACATTGGCTAGGTAGCTAACCAACTAGCGAGGACAGCTAGCTAGCTAGCTATATTTTGCAAACTGTACGATCTACAACTAAGACTATCTTACCAACGGGACATAAAATACTGTAATATCTTATGTTTCACAAAATGTGGCTGATCAACGACACGGATAATATAGAGATGGCTGGCTTCTCAGTGCATCAGCAGGATAGAGAAGCTACGTCTGGTAAGACGAGGGGCGGGGGTGTGTGTCTATTTGTCAATAACTGCTGTTGGGCAATGTCTATTATTAAATAAGTCTCGAGGTATTGCTGGTAGAATACCTCATGATAAGCTGTAGACCACACTATCTACCTAGAGTGTTCTCATCTATATTATTCGTAGCCGTCTATTTACCACCACAAACCGATGCTGGCACTAAGACCGCACTCAATGAGCTGTATAAGGCCATAAGCAAAAAATTAAATGCTCATCCAGAAGCGGCGATCCTAGTGGCCGGGGACTTGAATGCAGGCAAACTTAAATCCCTTTTTACCTAATATCTACCAGCATGTCACATGTGCAACCAGACGAAAAACTCAAGACCACATTTGCACCACACACAGAGACGCATACAAAGATCTCCCTCGCCCTCCATTTAGCAAATCTGACCATAATTATATCCACCTGATTCCTGCTTACCAGCAAAAACTAAAGCAGGAAGCACCAGTGACTCGGTCAATAAAAAGGACTGGAATATATTCTGGGATTCATCCAATGGCATTCAGGAGTATACCACTTCAGTCACCGGCTTCATCAATAAGTGCATCGACGACGTCGTCCCCACAGTGAACCAGAATCTATGGATTACAGGCAACATCCGCACCGAGCTAAAGGCTGGACACTAATCCGGACGCTTATAAGAACCATCAAACAGGCAAAGCGTCAATACAGGACTAAGATTGAATCCTACTACACTGGCTCTGACACTCATCGGATGTGGCAGGGCTTGAAAACTATTACGGACTACAAAGGGAAATCCAGCAGCGAGCTACCCAGTAACGTGAGCATACCAGACGAGCTAAATACCTTTTATGCTTACTTCGAGGCAAGCAACACTGAAGCATGTATGAGACCACCAGCTGTTCTGGACGACTGTGTGATTACGTTCTCCGTAGCCGATGTGAACAAGACATTTAAACAGGTCAACATTCACAAAGCTGCAGAGCCAGACGGATTATCATGTACTCACATTTTATTTATACATTTTTATATCACCTTTTTTTAACCAGGTAGGTCAGTTGAGAACAAGTTCTCTTTTACAACTGCGACCTGGCCTAGATAAAGCAAAGCAGTGCAACAAAAACAACACAGAGTTACCATGGCATTAACAAACGTACAGTCAATAACACAATAGAAAAATCTGTATACAGTGTGTGCAAATAAAGTAAGGAGGTAAGGCAAAAAATAGGCCAATAGTGGCGAAGTAATTACAATTTAGCAATTTACACTGGAGTGATATACAGTTGAAGTCGGAAGTTTACACACACCTTAGCCAAATACATTTAAACTCAGTTTTTCACAATTCTTGACATTTAATCCTAGTAAAAATTCCCTGTCTTAGGTCAGTTAGGATCACCACTTTATTTTAAGAACGTGAAATGTCAGAATAATAGTAGAGAGAATGATTTATTTCAGCTTTTATTTCTTTCATCACATTCCCAGTGGGTCAGAAGTTTACATACACTCAATTAGTATTTGGTAGCATTGCCTTTACATTGTTTAAGTTGGGTCAAACGTGTTGGGTAGCCTTCCACAAGCTTCCCGCAATAAGTTGGGTGAATTTTGACCTATTCCTCCTGACAAAGCTGGTGTAACTGAGTCAGGTTTGTAGGCCTCCTTGCTCGCACACGCTTTTTCAGTTCTGCCAACAAATTTTTTATCGGATTGAGGTCAGGGCTTTGTGATGGCTACTTCAATACCTTGACTTTGTTGTCCTTAAGCCATTTTGACACAACTTTGGAAGTATGCTTGGGGTCATTGTCCATTTGGAAGACCCATTTGCGACCAAACTTTAACTTCCTGACTGATGTCTTGAGATGTTGCTTCAATATATCCACATACTTTTCCTGCCTCATGAAGCCATCTATTTTTGTGAAGTGCACCAGTCCCTCCTGCAGCAAAGCACCCCCAAAACATGATGCTGCCACCGTCATGCTTCACGGTTGTGATGGTGTTCTTCGGCTTGCAAGGCTCCCCCTTTTTCCTCCAAACATAACGATGGTCATGACGGCCTATTTTGTTTCATCAGACCAGAGGGCATTTCTCCAAAAAGTATGATCTTTGCCCCCATGTGCAGTTGCAAACCGTAGCCTGTTTTTTTATGGCAGTTTTGGAGCAGTGGCTTCTTCCTTTCTGAGCGGCCTTTCAGGTTATGTCGATATGGGACTAATTTTTCTATGGATATAGATACTGTTGTACCTGTTTCCTCCAGCATCTTCACAGGGTCCTTTGCTGTTGTTCTGGGATTGATTTGCACTTTTCGCACCACAGTACGTTCATCTCGAGGAGACAGAACACGTCTCCTTCCTCAGCGGTATGATGGCTGCATGGTCCCATGGTGTTTATACTTGCGTGCTGTTGTTTGTACAGATGAACATGGTACCTTCAGGCGTTTGGAAATTGCTCCCAAGGATGAACCAGACTTATGGAGGTCTACGATTTTTTTTCTGAGGTCTTGGCTGATTTCTTTAGATTTTCCCATGATGTCAAGCCAAGAGGCACTGAGTTTGAAGGTAGGCCTTGAAATACATCCACAAGTGCACGGCAGTTAGCCTAGTGGTTAGAGCGTTGGACTAGTAACCGAAAGGTTGCAAGATCGAATCCCCGAGCTGGAAAGATAATCTGATCTTCTGCACCTGAACAAGACAGTTACCTCACTGTTCCTAGGCTGTCATTGAAAATAAGACTTTGTTCTTAACTGACTTGCCTAATTTAAAAAACTAAATTGACTCAAATGATGTCAATTAACCTATCAGAAGCTTCTAAAGCCATGGCATCATTGTCTGGAATTTTCCAAACTGTTTAAAGGCACAGTCATCTTAGTGTATGTAAACTTCTGACCCACTGGAATTGTGATATGGTGAAATAATCTGTTTGTAAACAATTGTAGAGAAAATTATTTTTGTCATGCACAAACTAGATGTCCTAACCAACTTGCCAAAACTATAGTTTGTTAACAAGAAATTTGTGGAGTAGTTGAACAATGAATTTTAATGACTCCAACCTAAGTTTATGTAAACTTCAACTGTACAGTCGTGGCCAAAAGTTTTGAGAATGACAGAAATATTAATTTTCACAAAGTCTGCTGCCTCAGTTTGTATCATGGCAATTTGCATATACTCCAGAATGTTATGAAGAGTCCTGAGATGATTTGCAATTAATTGCAAAGTCCCTCTTTGCCATGCAAATTAACTGAATCCCCAAAAACATTTCCACTGCATTTCAGCCCTGCCACAAAAGGACCAGCTGACATCATGTCAGTGATTCTCTCGTTAACACAGGTGTGAGTGTTGACGAGGACAAGGCTGGAGATCACTCTGTAATGCTGATTGAGTTCGAATAACAGACTGGAAGCTTCAAAAGGAGGGTGGTGATTGGAATCATTCTTCTTTCTCTGTCAACCATGGTTACCTGCAAGGAAACACGTGCCGTCATCATTGCTTTGCACAAAAAGGGCTTCACAGGCAAGGTTATTAACCATTTATCGGATCATCAAGAACTTCAAGGAGAGCGGTTCAATTGTTGTGAAGAAGGCTTGAGGGCGCCCAAGAAAGTCCAGCAAGCGCCAGGACCGTCTCCTAAAGTTGATTCAGCTGCGGGATCAGGGCACCACCACTACAAAGTTTGCTCAGGAATGGCAGCAGGCAGGTGTGAGTGCATCTGCACGTACAGTGAGGCGAAGACTTTTGGAGGATGGCCTGGTTTCAAGAAGGGCAGCAATGAAGCCACTTCTCTCCAGGAAAAACATCAGGGACAGACTAATATTCTGCAAAAGGTACAGGGATTGGCCTGCTGGGGACTGGGGTAAAGTCATTTTCTCTGATGAATCCCCTTTCCGATTGTTTGGGGCATCCGGAAAAAAGCTTGTCCAGAGAAGACAAGGTGAGCGCTACCATTAGTCTTGTGTCATGCCAACAGTAAAGCATCCTGAGACCATTCATGTGTGGGGTTGCTTCTCAGCCAAGGGAGTGGGCTCACTCACAATTTTGCCTAAGAACACAGCCATGAATAAAGAATGGTACCAACACATCCTCTGAGAGAAACTTCTCCCAACCATCCAGGAACAGTTTGGTGACGAACAATGCCTTTTCCAGCATGATGGAGCACCTTGCCATAAGTCAAAAGTGATAACTAAGTGGCTGGTGGAACAAGACATTGATATTTTGGGTCCATGGCCAGGAAACTCCCCATACCTTAATCCCATTGAGAACTTGTGGTCAATCCTCAAGAGGCGGGTAGACAAACAAATTCTGACAAACTCCAAGCATTGATTATGCAAGAATGGGTGCCATCAGTCAGGATGTGGCCCAGAAGTTAATTGACAGCATGCCAGGGCGGATTGCAGAGGTCTTGAAAAAGAAGGGTCAACACTGCAAATATTGACTCTTTGCATCAACTTCATGTAATTGTCAATAAAACCTTAAATTAATTAAAAACGCCTTTGGGTTCGTGGAGTGGAAGTCAAGTGGCAGTGAGTGTGGTGGTGTGTACTGCTGCATGTATCTTGCTAGAACGGAGGAGAGATCAGCTCTCAGACTCTCCTATGGCAGGGTTTCCTAAACTCGGTCATTACCCCGCAAACCAGGTGCACATTTTGGTTTTTGCCCTAGCACTACACAGCTGATTTAATCATCAAGCTTTGATTATTTGAATCAGCTGTGTGGTGCTAGGGCAAAAGCCCCAGGACCAAGTTAATTTGTGGAATTTATTTCCTTAATGCGTTTGAGCCAGTCAGTTGTGTTGTGACAAGGTAGGGGTGGTATACTGAAGATAGCCCTATTTGGTAAAAGAACAAGTCCATATTATGGCAAAAATAGCTCAAATAAGCAAAGAGAAACAACAGTCTATCATTACTTTAAGATATGAAGGTCAGTCAATCCGGAACCTTTCAAGAACTTTAAATGTTTCTTCAAGTGCAGTCGCAAAAAACATCAAGCGCTATGATGATACTGGCTCTCATGAGGACCGCCACAGGAAAATACGACCCAGGGTTACCTCTGCTGCAGAGGACAAGTTCATTAGAGTTAACTGCACCTCAGATTGCAGCCCAAATAAATGGTTCACAGAGTTCAAGTAACAGACACATCTCAACATCAACTGTTCAGAGGAGACTGCGTGAATCAGGCCTTCATGGTTGAATTGCTGCAAAGAAACCACTATTAAAGGACAGCAATAATAAGAAGAGACTTGCTTTTGCCAAGAAACACAAGCAATGGACATTAGACGTGGAAATCTGTCCTTTGGTCTGATGAGTCAAATGTAAGATTTTTGGTTCCAACCACTGTGTCTTTGTGAAATGCAGAGTAGGTGAACGGATGACCTCTGCATGTGTGGTTCCCACCGCGACGCATGGAGGAGGAGGTGCGATGGTTTGGGGGTGCTTTGCTGTTGACACTGTCTGTGATTTATTTAGAATTCAAGGCACAGTTAACCAGCATGGCTACCACAGCATTCTGCAGCGATACACCATCCCATCTGGTTTGCGCTTAGTGGGATTGTCATTTGTTTTTCAACAGGACAATGACCCAACACACCTCCAGGCTGTGTAAGGGCTATTTCACCAAGAAGGAGAGTGATGGAGTGCTGCCTCACATGACCTGGCCTCCACAACCACCCGACCTCAACCCAATTGAGATAGTTTGGGATGAGTTGGACTGCAGAGTGAAGGAAGAGCCTCCAACAAGTGCTCAGCTTATGTGAGGAGTCCTTCAAGATGGTTGGAAAAGGATTCCAGGTAAAGCTGGTTGAGAGCAACAACGGCTGAGCCACGAAGCGATAGGCCACACAAACTCACAGAATGGGACTGCCGAGTGCTGAAGCGCGTAGCGGGTAAAAAGTGTCTGTCCTCGGTTGCAACACTCACTACCGAGTTCCAAACTGCTTCTGGAAGCAAGGTCAGCACAATAACTTTTCGTGGGGAACTTCATGAAATGGGTTTCCATGGCCGAGCAGCTGCACACAAGTTCACAATGCGCAATGCCACCTTTTGTGGTGAGTGGGCACCTACTCACCAAAAAGTTATGATATTTTTTTTTATTGACATGTTTTGCTAAAATAAGGAAATACGGGCATGCACCACATTAATACAAGACAAAACAGCTAATTCATGCTTTCCACCTGGCTACCCCAACCCCGGCTAACAACTCTGCACCTCCCACAGCAACTGGCCCAAGCCCCCACACTTCTCCTCCACCCAAATCCAGGCAGCTGATGTTCTGAAAGAGCTGCAAAATATGGATCCCTACAAATCAGCTGGGCTAGACAATCTGGACCCTCTCTTTCTAAAATTATCCGCCGCCATTGTTGCAACCCCTATTACTAGTCTGTTCAACCTCTCTTTCGTATCGTCTGAGATTCCTAAAGACTGGAAAGCGGCCGCGGTCATCCCCCTCTTCAAAGGGGGAGACACTCTAGACCCAAACTGTTACAGACCTATATCCATCCTGCCCTGCCTTTCTAAAGTATTCGAAAGCCAAGTGAACAAACAGATCACCGACCATTTAGAATCCCACCGTACCTTCTCCGCTATGCAATCTGGTTTCCAGGCTGGTCACTGGTGCACCTCAGCCACGCTCAAGGTCCTAAATGATATCATAACCGCCATCGATAAAAGACAGTACTGTGCAGCCGTCTTCATCAACCTGGCCAAGGCTTTCGACTCTGTCAATCACCGTATTCTTATTGGCTGACTCAACAGCCTTGGTTTCTCTAATGACTGCCTCGCCTGGTTCACTAACTACTTCTCAGATAGAGTTCAGTGTGTCAAATCGGAGGGCCTGTTGTCCGGACCTCTGGAAGTCTCTATGGGGGAGCCACAGGGTTCAATTCTCGGGCCGACTCTTTTCTCTGTATATATCAATGATGTCGCTCTTGATTCTTTGATCCACCTCTACGCAGACGACACCATTCTGTACACATCTGACCCTTCTTTGCACACTGTGTTAACAAACCTCCAGACGAGCTTCAACACCATACTACACTCCTTCCGTGGCCTCCAACTGCTCTTAAATCCTAGAAATGCATGCTCTTCAACTGTTCGCTCTCCGCACCCTCCCACCCAACTAGCATCACTACTCTGGACGGTTCTGACTTAGAATATGTGGACAACTATAAATACTTAGGTGTCTGGCTAGACTGTAAACTCTCCTTCCAGACTCACATTAAGCATCTCCAAAGTTAAATCTAGAATCAGCTTCCTATTTTGCAACAAAGCCTCCTTCTCTCATGCTGCCAAACGTACCCTCGTAAAACTGACTATCCTACTCATCCTTGACTTCCGCGATGTCTCCGTGCTTCTACACCTGAATTGCTTGCTGTTTGGGGTTTTAGGCTGGGTTTCTGTACAGCACTTCGAGATATTAGCTGATGTGCGAAGGGCCATATAAAATAAACTTGATTTGATTTACAAAATAGCCTCTAACACTCTACTCAGCAAATTGGATGCAGTCTGGATCACAGTGCCATCCGTTTTGTCACCAAAGCGGCATATTCTACCCACCACTGCGACCTGTATGCTCTCGTTTGCTGGTCCTCGCTACATATTCGTCGCCAAACCCACTGGCTCCAGGTCATCTATAAGTCTTTGCTAGGTAAAGCTCCGCCTTATCTCAGCTCACTGGTCACCATAGCAACACCCACCCATAGCACGCGCTCCAGCAGGTATTTTTCACTGGTCATCCCCAAAGCCAACTCCTCCTTTCCTTCCTGTTCTCTGCTGCCAGTGACTGGAACAAATCGCAAGAAATCACTGAAGTTGGAGACTTATATATCCCTCACTAACTTTAAGCGTCAGCTGTCAGAGCAGCTTACCGATCGCTGCAGCTGTACACAGCCCATCTGTAAATAGCCCATCCAACCAACTACCTACCTCATCCCCATATTTGTTTTTGTTTTTCTGCTCTTTTGCACACCAGTATTTCTACTTGCACATCCTCATCTGCACATATATTACTCCAGTGTAAATTTCTAAATTGTAATTTAACTTTGCCACTTTTGGCCTATTTATTGCCTTACCTCCTTACTTCATTTTGCACGCACTGTATACAGATTTTTCTATTGTGTTATTGACTGTACGTTTTTTTATCCCACGTTTAACTCTGTGTTGTTGTTTTTGTCGCACTGCTTTGCTTTATCTTGGCCAGGTTGCAGTTGCAAATGAGAACTTGTTCTCAACTGGCCTACCTGGTTAAATAAAGGTGAAATAAATTAAATTAAATAAATTCAAGCCTGATGGTATGGTAAGTATGAAAACAAAGCTGGCTTTCATTTAATGAATAAAATAAGTAGCGTAATGGGATAATTTCTTATTGTGGTGTGTGAAGAATCCAATACTTGAACATGTATGATGTACATCTCACGTTCATGCACCTCCTCTAAGAGTATGAATTAAGTTGTTTGAGAAGGTTTGAATTATAAGCAACTGACCTACACATAGTTTGAAGTACATTACCAACATAGCTACTGTAGTAGGTCAAAGTTGTGTGCTGGAAAACCTTGGCAGAGCATGGGTGGAATAGGCATTGTGGTGCTCGTGAATTTCCTTTCTTTTCTGTTTCAGACCCATGCCTATTCTCACTTCATACAAAGTTTTTTGTTTTTAATAACCACTATTATTGTGGATAGAGTTTCAGTCTTTTCATTGATGAAGATTTCCATCAGGCGTAATTGTCAAGCACATGACAAACACTCCCGTACCCAGATGCACCTGAAGCATGTACTTTAACCATGACTCTCCTCATTAGTGTTGTGCTCAGAACACAGATGTCCCTTCTCATTTGCAGGTTTGCACTGATAGTGGATCCAAACTTCTGCTGTCTGTTCTCAGAAACAGTTCTGTTCTGTCTGTTCTCAGGCTCAACTATTCTCTTTTTCAACCACTTGTAATGACATCCATCCATCTAAAAATCCATCTAAAACTAAACAACACAATCTGTAATTTGAACAGGCTGACTCTGCCACTTTGTTTGGTAAGCTGAGGAATGGGGCTTTGGAAATAACCATCTCAAACTTAAAATCTCCTGTCAGAAGGAATGGTTGCCTGATGGCTATATAAAAATAACAGAATATAGATTATATCAGTAGAGTGGCGCATAGGGGTTGTGAACCAGCCAAGCTAAACCAATCCCAGATGCCTATTCTCTTACACCCTCCAGTCATTCGCTGGGTTGATTTATGAATGGATTTCAACTCAATAAAATATTGTTTCCACTCACTCTAATGTGATTTGGGGGATTAAACTGTGAGATAACAGAAAGAAATGAAGACACATTTAATTGAGTGACGCCAGAGGCCATGACAGGCTCACCAGCTCAAATAAAATCCAGAACACTCGGTGGTGAGACAACCCTTTAACACCTTTGCCCAAAGATGGATGTGACTGCTGTGACTGCCGCCAAGGGTGATTTTGTGCCCCAGTGTTTTTCTGATGCTCCCACAAATAGGGCCAGTGAAGGCTGGATGAAATTTGGCGTCTGTAGTGAGGGAAGACAAGCGGAAATATTTACCTCCTTCTCCACTGCTTCTTCCTTGTGACGCTCCCCCCTTTTCGTCCCTGAAGTCTCTCAAACAGACCGGGGTTCAAATACTAATACGAACTAATTTCAAATACTTTATCTGGGCTTGATTGTGCTTGCCGTACATAAAAGGAACCAATAGAATAGTTGCAAAAGAGCAAACCCCAATTATCTTGCACTCCAGCCAGACTAGAGCAAATGCTAAAAGTGTTGGAAAGACTTAAAATAGTATTTAAACCCAGGTATGCCATCAACTGGTAGTCTGTCCTCATGGGAATCGTGGGCCTGGGAGAAGTGATAGAATTTCCAGGGCTGGATAGTGGATATAATTTAGAACCAGAAGAAAAGATGGAGGGGTTAGGGTTGGCTGGCAGAACTAAATAAGAAATAAAGCCCTAGGTTAGGTTAGAATCCTGAGCTAGCGAAAAACACAGCCCCAGGATAGGAAGAGCAGAGCATCTTCTGTAGCTACTGTAAATCCATTAAAAAATATCCTCTTTTCTTAAAGGCTAAAGCCATTTTTATTTGTGCTTTTGTTGCATCATTTTGTCAGACGACGATAGTTCTTTCATTTTCCTCTCCTACACGAAATTACTGTACATTTAAAAGCTTACATGTTTGAAATATCTTTGTCTTGAGTAATTAATAGGTACCTTCAGTACCATCTAATACAAATACTGCCTGCTCCTTCATGCAGCCAGGCAGGGCCCCCTGCTAAGATAACTATCAGGTGCCACCACAGTGTGCTGTCTGAGACTGGAACCAGGGCGCTATCCTCAAACAAAATCACAGGGACTTCAGATGCCATGGGGCCGCAACTTTATCCCTTTTCTTTTAGCATTGCTTTGGTGTTGGGTTTACTGTTTCAATGAAGATTTCATCCAACTTTTAAAACTAGTTCTAATTTCAGATACAGAATGTGTTCAATGCTGCATAACTCAAAATGTCACATAAATCATACTTTGATGTCAGTGGGAGTTTTCTAAAAACACTTGAGTTAGGCAATGCCCTTGTAACGCTCCTCCTCCTCCTCGTCTGATGATGAGGAATAGGAATCATCGGACCAACACGCAGCGTGGTAAGTGTTCATAGTAAATTTAATCAAATGAACTGAACACTGAATGACAAAAAACAACAAAGAGAGTGAACGACACGAAACAGTCCTGTAAGGTGAAAAAACACAAAACAGGAAACAACTACCCACAAACACAGGTGGGAACAGGCTACCTAAGTATGGTTCTCAATCAGAGACAACGATTGACAGCTGCCTCTGATTGGGAACCATACCAGGCCAAACACATAGAAAAGGACAACATAGAACAACACATAGAATGCCCACCCCAACTCACGCCCTGACCAAACCAAAATAGAGACATAAAAAGGATCTCTAAGGTCAGGGCGTGACAGCCCTTATCAATTACAACCGCATTTTGAAAGATAAATGATAATTTAACATCTTCCGTTTTGATTTTGATAAAGTAGTGAATAACATGATTTTGGAATGAGATGTTTGACAAGCAGGTGTCCACATATTTTTGGGCTATGTATTGTTACTGTATTATTAATGCTAGATGTTTATATAATGATGAGTCACGTGTACATTGTGTTCTCTGAACTTGAAGCGTATGCATTTCACACACAGTTATTGACAATAATATACACATACTTTACTGTATCTGTCCATACGCACACACTCAAACATTTACCCACACACTTTCGCTCAATGTCACTTCTATGCTCAGAGATAGAAGATGAAAACATTATACTCTATGCCAACAAAAGCGCTAGAGTGGGCACACGTGCTCAAGCGGGCACACACACACACACACATGCACATGCAGGCACACACCCACGCACACACGCATAATGCCTTATTTGCACTGCAAATCCAACTTCATAATGTTGCTGTCAGATAGCAGTGTGTTGGGGTCTAGGGGCTGAGACTGACTCTGTGGGGGAGAAAATCACTGACGATGAGGTGGGGAGCTAGATAGTGGAATGGAATGCTTCTTCCTACACTTGGATATACTGGTTTCGTCCCAAATGGTACCCTCTTCCCTATGTAGTACACTACTTTTGACCAAGGCCCATATGGCTCTGGTCAAATGTAGTGCACTATAATAGGGATAGGGTGCCATTTGCAATGTTCCCACTGTAACATACTGATCAATATTTCAGCTGAGGAGGTGAAAATTACTGACCTTTATAGTGTCTTATTTGCAATACATTCTTGGGGGATAGTGTGAGTACCGGTAATGCTTTCCAGTTAGGATTGTTGGAGGCGTTATGAAAACAAATCTGGAATTGAAACATTAATGAAATGTTATATTGTCAACTTGATAAAACAAAAGTGTTGATGCCCTTGATTTGATGTAGTCTTACAATTACATTGTCCTCACTCTACCTTTCTTGGTCCCGATCAGATGAAAACTGGGACGACGACCAGCTGTTGGGATTTGAGCCGTGCAATGAGAACCTGATCACTGGCTGCAACATCATCGACGGGAGGTGTGAGTGTGACAGCATACGGACCTGCAACAACCCATTTGAGTTCCCCAGCCAGGACGCATGCCAGACCTCTCTGAGGAAGATTGAAGGTATGATGCATGTCAATTAATGTTTAACAATGAAATATTAATGTTTGTCCTCTTGGTCCTGTATGGCTCAGTTGATAGAAGAAGGATATTTAGAAGGAGGAACATTATTCCCCGAATGGAACACATCTCGACAAAACACCTTTCTCTCTCTCTGGCCTGCATGATGCAGTTCCTAAGAGTGGGTAGAGTAGTGCATGCATGGTCATGTTTCAGGTTTCAAGCCACAAGCACCCAAGGTGTTTTCATGCAGTAATGTATGCTATGTAGTCTACTGTTAGTTACCATCTGTATGGATGGTTTGTTAGATGCTATGACTTTAAATGGATCATCCAAGTGCGTGGGTAGTTTGAGTTCGGATCTGACTCGTGCTGTTAGGTTTTCATAGTGATTTTCTCGATATTATGTTCGCCCCATATGCCTCTGCCAGTTCTATAGGATTTATTATTGGCAGTAATTAACTCAGCTAATTTTATGTGCTTCTTTATTAATTATTAAATACCCAGACATAAATCAAACTGAATTGTCAATTCCCAGCTTCGGTTAGGGGTGGTATGCGGCCTCCATACTGATTGAATAGCTGTCACTGAGGTTGGTTTTCAGGATCTTCATCCTTTTCTGTTGTTCCCCCAGCATATTTAAAATTCTGTTACAGTTGCACTTTGAATAACAACTCGTAAATCTCTGGCGCTACACAATTTTGTCATTTATTTATCTGCTCTTTGCTGCTCCTGTTTTCTCCCATTTTTTGTTTTTTAGTGTGAGGGGTTTTGTTTGTTTAGTCATATATTTTTTCTCTGACAGGCTCTCCTCAGTGCATCACCAAACAAACAAACAAGCTTTTTGTTGAAAAGCTGATAAGGATTCTAATAGGCCTATCAGAAGGCAGTCCCCCATGGTTACCCAGACTTTATCTCAGTGTCTGCTGTTGTGTTCACAGTTCTCTGGCAGCAGACGGCCAATTAAATCACCAGAATATTGGTTTGTTATGGCAACCAACCGTCCTAGCAATGGGGATGAGGGCACTTGTTGTTAAATTGTGGCAGGTATACCTTCACATGATGACCAGACCACCGCACACGTGCGTTCGTGCGTCGGCGTGCGCAATTTTGCGCAAGTTGATTTTGTTCACCCACACCAGACGCGAACAGGACATGCAGGTTGAAATATCAAAACAGACACTGAACCAATTATATTAATTTGGGGACAGGTCAAAAAGCATTAAACATTTCTGGCAATTTAGTAGCTAGCTTGCTGTTGCTAGCTAATTTGTCCTGGGATATAAACATTGGGTTGTTATTTTACCTGAAATGCACAAGGTCCTCTACTCCGACAATTAATCCACAGATAAAACGGTAAATTTGTTTCTCATCATCTCTCCTCCTTTGTTCAGGCTTCTTTTTCTTCTTTGGACTTTATGGCGGTTGCTAATCAACTTCATAGCATTACTACAACCGACTGGAGTGTGTTAATCTTTCCATCACCCACGTGGGTATATGCTCCTAAAAACCAATGTATCCTGTTGTGTCCTGTTTGGCTGGTTCAGTCATTTGTTATGGCTGGTGTTGTGAACGTTGGTGGTCTGGGTCCTGTCTGTCTGTCTGTCTGTCTGTCTGTCTGTCTGTCTGTCTGTCTGTCTGTCTGTCTGTCTGTCTGTCTGTCTGTCTGTCTGTCTGTCTGTCTGTCTGTCTGTCTGTCTGTCTGTCTGTCTGTCTGTCTGTCTGTCTGTCTGTCTGTCTGTCTGTCTGTCTGTCTGTCTGTCTGTCTGTCTGTCTGTCTGTCTGTCTGTCTGTCTGTGCACCTGCGTGCATGCTTCTGTGTCTATGTGTGTGTGTCTGCTCTCTGTCTTGGCAAGGTAGTCCTTTGGATGTGTGTGTAGAATGAACTCTTGCTGCCGTAACCACGGACTGAGAGATTACACTGAGTACAGACTGGGATTATTATAATCAGCAGCATCACAGGTATTACAGACATTTCTCAGCGTACCAATGAGCCTTGTTTTGGTTCAATGAGGGCAGACCCATAGGGCGGTGCACAATTGGCCCAGCATCGTCCAGGTTTGGCCTGGGTAGGTCGTCATTGTAAATAAGAATTTTTGACGTGCCTAGTTAAATAAAATCTTTATTTGTACTATTTTCTACATTGTAGAATAATAGTGAAGACATCAAAACTATGAAATAATCCATATGGAATCATGTAGTAACCACAAATCAAAATAGATTTCAATCAAAATAGATTCTTCAAAGTAGCCACCCTTTGCCTTGATGACAGCTTTGCACACTATTGGCATTCTCTCAACCAGCTTCACGGGTTAGTCACCTGGAAACCATTTCAATTAACAGGTGTGCCTTGTTAATAGTTAATTTGTGGAATTTCTTTCCTTCTTAATATGTTTGAGCCAATCAGTTGTGTTGTGACAAGGTAGGAGTGGTATACAGAAGATGGTAAAAGACCAAGTCCATATTATGGCAAGAACAGCTCAACTAAGCAAAGACAAATGACAGTTCATCATTGCTTTAAGACATAAAGGTCAGTCAATGCGGAAAATTTGAAGAACTTTGAAAGTTTCTTCAAGTGCAGTCACAAAAACCATTGAGCGCTATGATGAAACTATCTCTCATGAGGACCACCACAGGAAAGGAAGATCCAGAGTTACCTCTGCTGCAGAGGATAAGTTCATTAGAGTTACCAGTCTCAGAAATTGCAGCCCAAATGAATGCTTCACTTAGTTAAAGTAACCAACACATCTCAACATCAACTGTTCAGAGACTGCGAGAATCAGGCCTTCATGGTTGAATTGCTGCAAAGAAACCACTACTAAAGGACACCAATAAGACGAAGAGACTTTCTTCGGCCAAGAAACACGAGCAATGGACATTAGACTGGTGGAAATCTGTCCTTTGGTCTGATGAGTCCAAATTTGAGATTTTTGGTTCCAACCACCGTATCTTTGTGAGACGCAGAGTAGGTGAACGGATGATCGCATGTGTGGTTCCCACCGTGAAGCATGGAGGAGGAGGTGTGATGGTGTGGGGGTGCTTTGCTGTTGACACTGTCAGTGATTTATTTAGAATTCAAGGCACACTTAACCAGCATGGCTACCACAGCATTCTGCAGCAATACGCCATCCCATCTTTTTGCACTTAGTGGGACTATCATTTGTTTTTCAACAGGACAATGACCCAACACACCTCCAGGCTGTGTAAGGGCTATTTGACCAAGAAGGAGAGTGATGGAGTGCTGCATCAGATGACCTGGCCTCCACAATCCCCCTACCTCAACCCAAATGAGATGCTTTGGGATGAGTTTGACTGCAGAGTGAAGGAAAAGCTGCCAACAAGTGCTCAGCATATGTGAGAACTCCTTCAAGACTGTTGGTGAAGCTGGTTGAGTGAATTGTTTTTTGGTTACTACGTGATTCCATGTGTTATTTCATAGTTTTGATGTCTTCACTACTATTCTACAATGTAGAAAATAGTCAAATTAAAGAAAAACCCTTGAATGAGTAGGTATGTCCAAACTTTTGACTGGTACTGTAAGTATTCACACCCCTGAGTCAATACTTTGTAGAAGCACCTTTGACAGTGATTACAGCTGAGTCATCTTGGGTATGTCTGTATCAGCTTTGCACATCTGTATTTGTGATTTTCTCCCATTCTTCCTTGTAGATTTTCTCAGAGTCTGTTAAATTAAGCCGTGTTCAAATTGGCAGTTTGATGTGACTCAAATCCTATTCATTTGCATATCCGATTTGAATCTTTTCTTTTTCCTGCAGTCCGAACAGCCAAAAAGCACATGGTATCGGTGTCCATAAGCTGTTTTAGGTCATAGGAAATGATTACAGAGATGTTATGTACAAAAAGTTAAGATCAGCGTAAAAACACACACAAAATAGCAGAATTGGTCAGGAGCCCGTAAGACGTCTGTTATCCACTGCAGCACCATCTTCCTCTCTTTTCACATTCACTCTGTTGGTAATGCTTACAAATTGGATCATAACTCAAAAAGTAGCTGAGATCCCACTCTGGAAGTTTGATATGCCAATCGAGTATATTATGTTTAACAATATATTGAAATATTTGCCAAATCAAAATGGTGTTTTGGTATTGATCAATATTAATAAATTAATGTAAGATTTTTTTTTTTATTTCAATCCAAATACTACTCTCTAGGTTTCTTCCTAGGTTCCTGACTTTCTAGGGAGTTTATCTTAGCAACAGTGCTACATCTGCTTGGCTTTCTGTTTGGGGTTTTAGGCTTGGTTTCTGTATAAGCACTTTGTGACATCTGCTGATGAAAAAAGGGCTTTTCAAATAAATGTGATGTGATATGTCATCAGGAAACAGCCCCATGATAATGGCCATTTCCTCTTTTCCTGAGAATCATATTTCGAGACAGAATTATTCATTTTCTGGGCTGTTACATAAAGCCGGGTTGTTTTTCATTTTTGCACTACTTGGGGGAAGCAAGCTGATTGATTCTGAATGTGAAAGTGGAGAGGGGTGCATTTGTCCAGTTGTAATACCATACATTTTCATGCCTGCTATTTATGGCCATGACTGTTGTTCGTGACTCATCTGGTTGTCTTATCTTTAGTATCCGGAGTAAGTAGACAATACCCATATTGATTTCATATTAAACAATTGCCCCCATCAAATGAAGAGGTATTATTACCATAATTCTTGATTATACAATGGCCGTGTTCCAGGCTGACTACATTCCTGCCTGATCTCACATCTCCTGGGTAGGTGTTTAACATACACTACATGGCCAAAAGTATGTTGAAACTGCTTAAAATTAGTGGATCCAGCTATTTCAGGCACACCTCTTGCTGACAGCTGTATAAAATCGAGCACACAGTCATGCAATCTCCATAGGAAAACATTGGTAGTAGAATGGCCTGTACTGAAGAGCTCAGTGACTTTCAACGTGGCACCATCATAGGATGCCACCTTTCCAACAAGTCAGTTTGTCAAATCTCTGCTCTGCTAGAGTTGCCTCGGTCACGGTCAACTGTAAGTGCGGTTATTGGGAAGTGGAAACGTCTAGGAACAACAACGGCTCAGCCGCGAAGGGGTAAGCCACACAAGCTCACAGAACGGGACTGCCGAGTGCTGAAGCGCGTAGCACGTAAAAATCGTCTGTCCTCGGTTGCAACACTCACTTGCAACTGTAAGGTTTGGTGGAGGAGGAATAATGGAATAACTAATGCCCTTGGGGCTGAATAGAAGCAAGTCCCCGCAGCAATGTTCCAAAATCTAGGGGAAAGCCTTCACAGAAGAGTGGAGACTGTTATAGCAGCTAACTACATAAAAACTACATAAAAACCAACTACATAAAAATGCCCATGGTTTTGGAATGAGATGTTCGACGAGCAGCTGTCCACATACTTTTGACCATGTAGTGTATCAGCTAACCATTTGATATAGTAATCCGCTGCAATGTAGTCTGCCTGGATTGCGACCAAAGCCTTCTCCTTCTGTCAATGAATAAGGCCCAATCCAGATGCACACAATAGCACTAGCAGCCATGTCCTTGTAAAAGATTACCAATCTGACTGAAAAAGTACCTCTGGACAAATGTACAGTATGTCAGGAATGTAAATTATGTGATCTGTCATGAGTTTGTTGAACAAATACATCTTAAATAATCTGTGCGGTACATCTCCAAGCCTGTTGTGTTGTGATAGGCCTGATGACCTCTGAAGGTGTGTTGTGATAGATTGGATCTGTATGCCCGGTTGATGCGCTCTGATAGGTTGAGCAGGTACGGCTGGTGTTTTCTGATAGGTTGATCTGTACGGCTAGTGTGTTCTGATAGGTTGAATGACCCCTGATGATGTTTTCTGATAGGCCGAATGACCCCTGATGATGTGTTCCGATAGGCTGAATGACCCCTGATCATGCATTCTGCCCTAATGGCCTTTAATAACTCTCTAACACAGAGACAAAGGTCTCCTGAAAGTTCAACAGGAGATTGATAATGCTCTTGCTCTTTTCACTCCTACTGACACCCATGTTCCGCACGCCTGCTTCTACTACAGAAAATCAATCTTCAATGAAACTGGAATAGCATGTTGACCTTTCAAGCCTTTAAAGATATTTTTAGCTTAGAAAACTGTATTTTTTGTCATATCATAACCTGATAAGGAGTCTTCAGGTCTCTTTGTTCACTGAGGGCTATATTTTAATAAACATAATGCTAGTGGTTAGATCATTGGGCCACTAACCGAAAGGTTGCTGGATCGAATCCCCGAGCAGACAAGGTAAAAATCTGTCGTTCTGCCCTGAGCAAGGCAGTTAACCCACGGTTCCCCGGCACAGAAGACGTGGATGTCGATTAAGGCAGCTCCCCGCACCTCTCTGATTCAGAGGGGTTGTGTTAAATGCGGAAGACACATTTCAGTTGAAGGCATTCAGTTGTACAACTGACTAGGTATCCCCCTTTCCCTATGGTGAATCTAAGCACTGCCGGTAGCGTTATAGGTCAGGGGGTGTGTCATAAATATTTTTGCTATTTTCACAGCTGTTATTTTGAACGCAATAGCTGGCTGTGGCGCAAAAGGCCTGGGTTTTGATGAATAAACAAGTTGTAGGTGTGACGAGGGCTTGGCCACACACTGGCCAATCAAGCGGTTCCATGGCTTATTATTGCATGCATTTGTCTCAATTTCTGTAGGTTTTTGAAGGTCTTTGCATTGTCATCAGCTCAAATTCAGCTGGGGGCACGGAATATTCTCGTCCAATCCCAGCATAGGCTACAGTAACAAGTGATATCAAAAGTTTAAAAAAACATCTAGCATCTGCTCAATATGTTTGGTGTTGTCACGTTCGTCGTAACATTGAAGAGAGGAGGACCAAGGCGCAGCGTGAAATGAATACATATTTAATTAACGAAGAAGAAGAACACTTAAACAAACTATACAAAAACAACAAACGAACGTGAAGCTATAATACAATAAGTGCAGACACAGGCAACTTACACATAGACAATCACCCACGAACTACCTAATGAATATGGCTGCCTAAATATAGTTCCCAATCAGAGACAACGATAGACAGCTGTCTAATTGAGAACCAATCTAGGCAACCATAGACATACAGACACCTAGACTAGACACTGACCCATAAACATACAAAACCCCTAGACAATACAAAACACATACATCCCCCATGTCACACCCTGACCTAACTAAAATAATAAAGAAAACAAAGATAACTAAGGCCAGAGCGTGACAAGTGTGTTGACAGTCAACATTGTTGTAATTAGCTTTAACGAGTATAACCCTTTACGCATTGAAAGTCTCCTCAAATATAATACTAGGCTCACGTAAATTGTCTTGTATGTGGGAGGCACATTCTCAATAAGCACAATAGGCCTACTGTTGATACGGCATTATAGGACTGAAAAATTTGAGCAGTCTATGTTTGTCGGAGTTTTTAGGTCACTGGACATGAGGCACTCTTTGGAAATGGGGATGGATACAAGCCGAATGGAGTATGCACTGCAGGTAGGCCTATGTGAACTGTGAATAATGCAAAAGCATTTCGGCACAACCCTCATGAGTAGACCATTTAGAAACCTTTTATGGATAGGTTCCTTGGCTAATGCATGGCCAAGATCAGAAAGACACCAGATGCATTGCTGTTGAACCAGCTTTTGTTATAGTAGGGTAAGGGCTTGTTTTTTAATCAAACTAAATGGAAAACAAGCGATTGTTACTGGAAAATAACTTAAACGTTTCTAAATATTAGTGCCACCGGATGATCTCATCTCACGTTCCATGGTGGGCATATAGCCTATATGGAGGTGCCACCGGATGATCTCATCTCACGTTCCATGGTGGGCATATAGCCTATATGGAGGTGCCACTGGATGATCTCATCTCACGTTCCATGGTGGGCATATAGCCTATATGGAGGTGCCACCGGATGATCTCATCTCACGATCCATGGTGGGCATATAGCCTATATGGAGGTGCCACTGGATTATCTCATCTCACGTTCCATGGTGGGCATATAGCCTATATGGAGGTGCCACTGGATGATCTCATCTCACGTTCCATGGTGGGCATATAGCCTGCATGGAGGTGCCACTGGATTATCTCATCTCACGATCCATGGTGGGCATATAGCCTATATGGAGGTGCCACTGGATTATCTCATCTCACGATCCATGGTGGGCATATAGCCTATATGGAGGTGCCACTGGATTATCTCATCTCACGATCCATGGTGGGCATATAGCCTATATGGAGGTGCCACTGGATTATCTCATCTCACGTTCCATGGTGGGCATATAGCCTATATGGAGGTGCCACTGGATTATCTCATCTCACGATCCATGGTGGGCATATAGCCTATATGGAGGTGCCACTGGATTATCTCATCTCACGATCCATGATGGGCATATAGCCTATATGGAGGTGCCACTGGATTATCTCATCTCACGATCCATGGTGGGCATATAGCCTATATGGAGGTGCCACTGGATTATCTCATCTCACGTTCCATGGTGGGCATATAGCCTATATGGAGGTGCCACTGGATTATCTCATCTCACGTTCCATGGTGGGCATATAGCCTATATGGAGGTGCCACTGGATTATCTCATCTCACGATCCATGATGGGCATATAGCCTATATGGAGGTGCCACTGGATTATCTCATCTCACGATCCATGGTGGGCATATAGCCTATATGGAGGTGCCACTGGATTATCTCATCTCACGTTCCATGGTGGGCATATAGCCTATATGGAGGTGCCACTGGATTATCTCATCTCACGTTCCATGGTGGGCATATAGCCTATATGGAGGTGCCACTGGATTATCTCATCTCACGATCCATGATGGGCATATAGCCTATATGGAGGTGCCACTGGATTATCTCATCTCACGATCCATGATGGGCATATAGCCTATATGGAGGTGCCACTGGATTATCTCATCTCACGTTCCATGGTGGGCATATAGCCTGCATGGAGGGGTTTTTACGCACATCCAAAATAATAACAGGAGCTGGCTAAAATAATGTAATAGATTAAAAAAGGATGTCTACTCACTGTTTTGCCGCCACCAAACTTGATCTTTTAATAAAACTTTGGTGATTAAGATTTATTTCAAAGCTCAAATGCATGACAAAAAGGGGAGGCTATGCTTGGTTTGTAATCAAATTAAACTAAATGTGAAAAAACATTATGTTTGTATGTTTCTAAATACAAGGTTTAGGTGCACAAAAAGCACATCTCTCATGTTCCATGGGCATTGTGCATCACGGCTGGATAGACTGCACTTCCGTTGTCAAAATCCATGCCAAAACCAACAGCATTACTGCTAAGACCAGCTTTTGGTTAGTATTAAATATCCCAACCAGCACATACTGAAATTGGCACTTTGGCGCACGTTTTTAAGGACATACCTCAGACATTGCCACCCCTCCCACCTCAATGCAAGCAAGCTCACATAAGACAGGTAAATTACCAATCCTGGAACAATGGTTTGAAAATAGAAGAGCGATGGCTTTAACAGGTCGAACCTGCAAACGAGCGTGTTTGACAATTGCGCTGGCTTAACGCCGGCCGAAAATTGAGCCCTCAGTGTTTAAGGAAATTCTTTAGTCCCAAGTAGCTGTTGTGTTGAGACACTCCGATCAAGGTCCTTAGTTGGAGTTGGTCAAGACCAGCTGCTTGACGAGTTAACTTTTAACTGATCTATAAACTCCTGTGTGGGTTTATTACTGAACAAATATCTGACCAAAATGAATGTAGTAATAGAACAAACTGACAGGTGTCACATTCTTTGTCACAGCTATTTGAGTAATGAGACAACAGTATGTTTCCATATTGAAGATATTTAATATATAGGACTGACAAAAACCAGCAACACAGAAAGAGAGGGCAAGAACAAGCTACAGACAGACATCTTGTCTTCAGATCATTAAAAGTTGATAAGAAAGGGTTTTATTGTGCCAACTTTAGAGGCAGTGCAATTATGAGGAGCGTCCTGACAGATAAGGTTGGCAGGCTGTGACTGCAGTACATACAGGTGGGCGCGGTGACAGCCATATCACGTGTAGCATCAAGACCTCTCTCTCTCTCTCTCTCTCTCTCTCTCTCTCTCTCTCTCTCTCTCTCTCTCTCTCTCTCTCTCTCTCTCTCTCTCTCTCTCTCTCTCTCTCTCTCTCTCTCTCTCTCTCTCTCTCTCTCTCTCTCTCTCTCTCTCTCTCTCTCTCTCTCTCTCTCTCTCTCTCTCTCTCTCTCTCTCTCTCTCTCTCTCTCTCTCTCTCTCTCTCTCTCTCTCTCTCTCTCTCTCTCTCTCTCTCTCTCTCTCAACACGGAGAAAGGACTATACTTTCACAACAGAATATGTAACTCAGATCGAGGCAGTGAAATATTATGCAAGGGGAAGGTTATGCCGGCAGAATATGTATGTCATTCAGATGGAGCAGTGAATGAATGTGCCTAATAAATGTCAGGCAGAGGAAAGGCCCTATTTGTACGCCCTATTTCTCAGCGTGTGTGTGCACATTAACTGATTATGTGGGACACAGGGAAAGTTATTCATTTTAGAGGTCTGTAAACAGATCCATGGCATGCATTGCTTTCTGCAGTGAGTTTCACCTCAGACGAGTTTGGCAGACGCAAATGTTTTTGGAACATGTGTCTATCTGTCCAGTGCTGCACTGCCGTACGGCCTGCGAACGTATTCTGTTCCACCACCTGACCTCAGCCAAGATTTAGAGACACTGCGTCTGCGGCTTCCTAAACTCATTCACATTAATCTGTTGGGCCAGTGGGACACTGAGTCTTGCCGAGGCTGTAACGCTATAGTCACAGAGACATGTGTTAATAGGCTGTGGCCGTGTCGCATTTATAGGGCAACAAGGCTAATATGGCCAGCACTGTTTGAATATGTTATGTGGTGAATGGTCTTGATTGAATAATCTTTTTTTTTTTTTTAAATGTGAGCACTGGACAGAAATCAAATCAAATTGTATTAATCACAGGATTCGTAACAATACTTACTTTACGAGCCCTTCCCAACAATGCAGAGTGTGAGAAAATAGAGAAATAATAGAAAAGTAATAACACATAATTATAAAAGTAATAATCAATGCACAATGAGTAATGATAACTTGGCTATATACACTGGGTTCCAGTACGGATTCCATGTGCAGGAGTACGAGGAAATAGAGGTCCGTATAACTAGGAATAAGGTGACTAGGAATAAGGACAGATAATAAACAATAGCAGAAGCGTATGTGATGAGTCAAAAAAAGTGATTGCAAAAAGGTTCAATGCAGATCACAGAAGGCTGCTGTAGGGAGAACGGTGCAAATGGAATGGCATCAAACACCTGGAAACCATGTGTTTGATGTATTTGTTACCATTCCACTGATTACGCTCTAGTCATTACCACAAGCCCGTTCTCCCCAGTTACGGTGTCACCAACCTCCTGTGATGCAGATAGTCCTGGTAACTATTTAGCAGTTTAATGGCTTGGGGGTAGAAGCTGTACAGGGTCCTGTTGGTTCCAGACTTGGTGCATTGGTACCGCTTGCCGTGCGGTAGCAGAGAGAACAGTCTATGACTTGGGTGGCTGGAGTCTTTGACAATTTTTAGTGTCTTCTTCTAACACTGCCTGGTACAGAGCTCCTGAAATGCAGAGAGCTCGGCCACAGTGATGTACTGGGCCATACGCACTACCCTCTGTAGCGCCTTGCGGTCGGATGCCAAGCAGTTGCCATACCAAGCGGTGATGCAGCCAGTCAAGATGCTCTCGATGGAGCAGCTATAGAACCTTTTGCGGAACTGAGGGCCCATGCCAAATCTTTTCAGCCTCCTGAGGGGGAAGAAGCGTTGTCATGCCCTCTTCACAACTGTGTTGGTGTGTGTGGACCATGATAGGTCCTTAGTGATGTGGACACCAAGGAACTTGAAGCTCTCATACCCACCCCAATAAAGCCCCATCGATGTGAATGGGGACGTCAGCTCCTTTGTCTTGCTGACGTTGAGGGAGAGGTTGTTGTCCTGGCACCACACTGCCAGGTCTCTGACCTCCTCCCTCTCGGCTGTCTCATCGTTGTCGGTGATCAGGCCTACAAGCGTCATGTCGTCAGCAAACTTAATGATAGTGTTAGCGTCGCGTGCGGCCACGCAGTTGTGGTCAATGAACAACATTCTCACATAGTTGTACCTCTTGTCCAGGTGGGAGAGGGCAGTTTGGAGTGCAATAGAGATTCTGTCATCTGTGGATCTGTTGGAGTGGGTCCAGGGTGTCTGGGATGATGGTGTTGATGTGAGCCATGACCAGCCTTTCAAAGCATTTTATGGCCACAGATGTGAGTGCTATGAGGCCATAGTGATTTAGACAGGTTACCTTGGCATTCTTGGGCACAGGGACTATGCTGGTCTGCTTGAAACATGTACTGTAGGTATTACAGACTGGGTCAGGTAGAGTTTGAAAATGTCAGTGAAAAAACTTGCCAGCTGGTCAGCGCATGCTCTGAGTACGCGTCCTGATAATCCGTCTGGCCCTTTGTCACACTCTCTGTCAAGACAGAATAAAATACATGAAAAAGATGGATTAGATGTTGACCCATAGACTCTCCTTTGGTTGGTTTTCATGGTGTTGAAATCAATATCACATTTTGACCAGAAATAGAAGAACAGTTGTTCTGAATGGTCAAAGAATCACATTTTTTTATGTTTTGTTTTGCTGTCACTACACTCTTAGAGAAAAAGGTGCCATCTAGAACCTTAAAGTGTTCTTCGCTTATCCCCATAGGAGAACCCTTTGAAGAACCCTTTTTGGTTTCAGGTAGAACCCTTTTGGTTCCAGGTAGAACCCTATTGGGTTCCATGTAAAACCATTTCCCCAGAGGGTTCTACATGGAACCCAAAATAGTTTTACCTGGAACCAAAACTTCTAAAAAAGGTTTCTCCCATGGGGACAGCCGAAGAATCCTTTTGGAACCCTATTTTCTAAGAGTGTAGAGAGCAAATTAGTTTTCACTAATTAGTCATGGTTGATATACTGTACGTTACAGAGAATATTCAGGACAGATTGCTAACTCTACATCCAAGTATGCATTTTCCTCAATGGTATCATAAGCATTGGCACTGTAAAATATAGATACCAAAGCAGATAAACACACTGTCGCCCTCAACCAGCAACCACAAGTCAACCAAACCAGCACTACCACGTGTGGGGCCTCCTGTCCTCTAACCCAGGGCTTCTTTAGTCTCTACCACCATGCAGTGACTCAGACAGGAATCCAGTGAAAACCCAGTGGTCAATGTATGACACACGTGACCAGAATGGGCCACTGTGTCCTTTGTGTTGGGGACAAAGTGAAATCAAATTAAAGTATCTAAAATCGCCAATGGTGGTTGTAGTGGTGGTGGTGGTGATGGTGGTGGGGCCTCTGTTCGATATTTAGCAGCCCCACACACCACATGTTCCTGTTGGCACCTTAATTGGGGAGGACAGGCTCATAGTAATGGCTGGAATGGAATTAATGGAATTTTATTGTCACATAGAACATATGCTTTCCTTGTGTTTGATACCATTCCATTCACTCCATTCCAGCAGTTATTATGAGCTGTCCTTTCTCACCAGCCTCCTGTGCCACGCACACACCACGGGGCCCACGTGTACATCACTCTGCAGCCTGACCTCATGGTATTGGCAGGTCCTCTCAGGCGGAAGTTTGCAGGAACCATGCAGGAACCATCAGATTAGCAGAGCTCAGGGAGCATGGGGCTCGAAACTTTTACACCATTCGAAGTCCCACAATCACGCGTGTGTGCGTGTGCGTGTGCGTGTGCGTGTGTGTGTGTGTGTGTGTGTGTGTGTGTGTGTGTGTGTGTGTGTGTGTGTGTGTGTGTGTTTGGGCGTTTCACCATTGCAAGTCCCAAAGCCCTATTCTCTGTAGTTCAAATGGCTCCTGTTGGACAAATGCAGTGTGATTGGGTGGTGACCGTGAGCAAGGCTAAACATTATGAAGAATGTTCCCTGACATGTTCCTCCATTCTCTCAGAGGTGTTTTTTGACAGTATACTGTTGACCCAGTGCCTGTCCTATTTGAACTGTCGGAGAGACACAGACCAATGAGCACAATAACCGGTGTTCTGTGTTATACACCAATGAGACATTGTCATCAGACTATAGTCTACATCTGACCTCTCCAGTGGATCAAGCAGTACTGTAAAAAGAACATGGATCCTGGGACTCCCTGGAAAACAGTGGTACATGTTACTGAGTGAACTATCCTAGATAAATAAATAAATAATAATAATAAATAAATAACAAATTTAAATGAATGAAACATCAAACCTCTTTGTTATATTCTAAGAAACATGTTTCCTGACAAAACATAAAAGATGAGATATGTTTATTTTTTCTTGTGTTCCTTCATTTGGATTTGATTTGGATTTAGGCGGATGATTACCTTCTGCCAAAGATTGCAGTTCATCATCTCCTGTTGTTCTATACTTAAACCAGGGATGGGCAACTTTGATGGGGGTGGGGGCCACCAAAAACTGGACTGTTTGTGATCTGGACTGTTTGTGATAAGCTTGTCTCCTGCCTAGCCTCTAGTTCTGTACTGGTCTTATAAGATACAGTAGCTACAGTGGCAGTGGCAAAGAAAAGACTTGACCGTGTGTTGGTTTCTTATTGAATTCCATGGGTATGTTTGTTTGGTCACTAGAGGTAAAACATTATGTTGTCTTTGTGTTGAAATCCAGCGGAACGGAAGCTACTGTTCATGCGTGCCTCTCATTTGTCCCGCCTCTCCTAACGATAACAAAACACCTTTCACAGAAAACATTTGTTGTTGCTCCTTTCTAATGTGATTGTATAGTCTGGTCTGGTTTTTGTAAATGGTTTGTGGGAGATGTGGTAGGAGCCTTATTTTCTGCTCGCTCGCTACCGTCTTGTGATAAAAGTGTGTGTTTGTTTATTTATTTATTGAAACCAAATGTTATTGGTGTTGCAATCTGGAGAAACAGCTCTATTTTATTACCTTGTCACTGGGGATAGCAGTATGGGCTGTCAACAGATTTTTTTCTGCTCTGGCTTTGCAGTTGAATTACTCCGTTCAGTTGGGCCAAAACTCTTTGTATGCAAATATGTGCTTCCCCGGGTCAGAAATGGCTTGGCCCATCAAATTCACGGTGACCTATGGTCGAGTGCAAATACCACCACTGAAGGGAAAGGGCATTGCAAACAGTCACCATGTGTCACTCCATTCATCAGGTACCGTATGCATGAACGCACATTCGGCAGACTCAGGAAATTGCTCAGGTGAAATACATGTGAGTGACTGTTATGGTGGTATCAGAGTGGACTAGGCCATCAGCATCTGCCAAGCACAGTCACATTCAGCCATGGAATGGAAATGAATGTCAAGCCAGAGGAGACACTCCATTTTATAGCAGGAGATAATATAAGTTCCATTTCAAGATTGAGGTCCCTGACTTTCCTCCGAATTGCTGTGTTTATCCCATTTAGTGTTGCCAGTGTCGGTTAGTTTTCAAGTGAACGTTAGCAAATAGATTAATTGTTTACCAGTCATGTCCAAAACTATTGAGTGTTTCTTTCTGATTTTAAATGACCCCCTCAAAGGCAATGGTGTGACAACTGGGCTGGAAAATAACTGTGAAGTGCTCGTAATATGTGATCTCTGTCAACTCTCTGGAGAGGTCTCTTGTCCCTGTTTGTGAGCATGTGCTAACCCTATGTGTATGTTTATGAGCATATGCTATCCCTCTGTGTATGTTTCTCAGCATATTCTAGCCCTGTATGGGAAAGGGGTAAGGGAAAGGAAAGGAAGGGGATAACTAGTCAGTTGTGCAAGTGAATGTATTCAACTGAGATGTGGGATACCTAGTCAGGTGTAGAACTGAATGCCTTTAACTGAAATGTGTCTTCTGCATTTAACCCAACCCCTCTTCTGCATTTAACCCAACCCCTCTGAATCAGAGAGGGTGTTTGTGAGAGTGTGCTAGCCCTGTATGGATGTTTGTGAGAGTGTGTTAGCCCTGTATGGGTGTTTGTGAGAGTGTGTTAGCCCTGTATGGGTGTTTGTGAGAGTGGGCTGTGCGGCTGTCGGATGTAATGTCTGTGTGTTTTTGTGTGTCTGATTGTGAATGTGTGCTATAGCTCTTCATGTGTTAAAAGAAGAACTGGAAGTATGCATGTTTGAGAGACTAAAATATTGTTAGAGAGGTACTTTGAGTTACTTTGAGTTTAACGGGTCCTTAATTTCAACCTTACCTGAAGGTGGTTGGATTGAATGAAAAACGAGCTCAAAAAGAGCCTATTGTTTTCAGGCTGCCTACAGACTCAGAAGGGTCTGTTTTGACTAGCAAATGCAGCAGAAAAGCATGACGCTTGTTTCTTTCATTGCAACCACATTTTATCGCGAGGAGAGAAAAAATATCACATTTACAGTATGTCTGTCTATTTCTGAATGTGCTCATTCTGGAAATCAGGATGAAAGAAGTGATGCAGACACAGAAAGGGGAATGTGTTTCAAGTAGATTCGACAGTGCTTGTCTAACAGCATAGTTTTCCACCATACAGTTTACTATGGCTATGTATGAGCTTCCAAGATAAGGTCAAGCTATTTGAAAACAACTTATACTCAATTTGGAAATGTTTAAGGTACTATATTAAGGTACTTAAGGTACTGTTATGCAGAAAAGTTGTTTAAATTCATATAAAAAAGAATCCCAAGCACCTTTTTTCCTAAAGTTCTCAACTCTGCTGGTTTTAACCCTGATAGGCACAGTATTACATTATTGATTATGTGCGCTACAAAAAGTCTAAGGGAAATAATTTTTTCAAACAAAGGTCTATGAAGCTTTAAGCAAAGCTTCAATATACCTCCACCTCTACCTCCTTCTGCACTCTGAATTCCAATATTAGCATCTGCAGGCCTAATGGTTCCATGTATTATGTAACAGGGTTTCTCAAATCAACATTTACATTTACATTTAAGTCATTTAGCTGACGCTCTTATCCAGAGCGACTTACAAATTGGAAAGTTCATACATATTCATCCTGGTCCCCCCGTGGGGAATGAACCCACAACCCTGGCGTTGCAAGCGCCATGCTCTACCAACTGAGCCACACGGGACCACAAATCAAGGATTTCTTATGTTTGCAGGACATGTTTAGACATTGCCTGGAATGTACAAGGCAGACAGCTTCTCTTATCGCCCCTTTTGTTAGAGATATGGGTTAATTTATCCCAACTCACTCACGCATGTGCACATGCACACACATTGCCCCTCTGTAGGGAGAACTCTCAAAGAAGGATGCTTTAATACTGCTGAAAATAACTGATCTCAGTATGGGGGTGTGATGGTGTGCCTCGTGTGATAAAGGGCTGGTTATAGGGGAGGGTGGTGCTGGGGTCAGTGAGATATAGACTGGAACCAGAACTCCATCCATTTCCATTATCACCACAAAGCTGTGCGCTCAATTCATTCTATAGCCTATAGAATTGTGCAGGAGTGTAATTGACTGGCTTATTGAATTCCAGATTCCCTTCCTGACTTGAGGAAAATAAGCCATTGTTTGTTTCCCATCCCAAAGCCCCTGTGATGGTGCTGCACAGCTTGGCTTCCTGCTACCCATCATGCCTGGAGGGGACATCACCAGTGAATGGGCTAGGCGGCTCCGATACATTAGTGTCAGGAGTTGGGATGTTTTCAAACAGAGCCGGCTATGGCTATCATCAGCAGAGGTCGACAGTATTGATTCTTCAAGGTTGACAGACACTAATACACCAAAGGCCAACACGACACCACTAACGACAGGTATACAGAGACATACAAGCCATCATAAATGCATAAATCATGGACATTAATGAACTCAAAACTCATGAACTAACTGATTATAAGTTCAAAAAGAAACCAGTGTCAAATTAAGTAAAAGCTCTTGTGGATAATTGAGCATCATAGCAATCAGTTTGAAAGGCAGTCCACTCTGAAGTCAGGGGGGTTGCTGAACTCTACTGTACGTGCTGCTTTACAACTTCAACACATCTATGAAAAATGCACAAGATAAAATGGACTTCATCTTGACTTCGTCTTCCATTGGCTGCCACAAATTGAGAAAAGACACGATAATAAAGAATGTGCTTATTAATTACTCAAGAGGCTTAACACAGTCATAACAGTTTTTTATTAAAGGGATAGTTCACCCATGTTACAAAATGACACATTGGTTTCCTTACCAGGTAAGAAGTTTATACACAAGGTATGACAGCAATGGTTTAGTTTCCCTGGCACTGTTTCCAAATGCTAACGTTTTAGCCTTTGTGGCACAAATCCGATTCAAGTCATGGTACCGATAATAGCATTTTTCTTGCATCATGCTCAAATCATCTATAAGTGACTTTGTTGAGCTTCACAATGAATTTTAGATGCTTTCGGATGGTTTGGACATGATGCAAAAAATCTAATATCGGTACCATGACTTGAATGGGATTTGTGCCACAAGTGCAAAAATATTAGCCTTTGGAAACAGTGCCAGTGAAAGCATGGATTGCTGTCATACCTTGTCCATAGACTGCTTCCAGGGTAAGGAAACCACTGTGTCATTTGGATGAACTAAAGCTCTGGAGATGAGATACTTTGATAACAGTAGGCTACAGTTTTCTTTATTTTCCCCCTTTTAGTTGAGCATCCTGGTCTTGATATCTCTTCATCATCACCCCCAGTTGTTAGACAATGTACGTGTGATGCTACGTCTCCTGAAGATAACAGTCCGTACTAACAACATGCCAGACAGGGCATTGCATTCAAGTTGTTAGATGGCCAGTGAGATGACGTTTCTCTCCAAATACTTTTCACAGTTCAAACTCAACAAGGTTGCACATTGTCACCAGTGCAGCTCCAATAAGTTGCAACAAACGTATTGTTGTCACAGTATGTAAAGTTAGTGCTCAGATTTTTCACTTTAAAACTTCTTAAGGCTAGGGGGCAGTATTTTGACGTCCGGATGAAAAGCGTGCCCAAAGTAAACTGCCTGCTACTCAGGCCCAGAAGCAAGGATTTGCATATTATTAGAATATTTGGATAGAAAACACTCTGAAGTTTCTAGAACTGTTTGAATAATGTCTGTGAGTATAACAGAACTGATTTGGCGCCGAGCACAATCCATCCAGGGAATTTTTCTTTTTAGATCAATGTGTTTTCTATACCCTCTTTTTAATAGGAATTTGCTTGCAGTTCCTATGGCTTCCACTAGATGTCAACAGTCTTTAGAAATTGGTTGATGTTTTTCTTTAGAGAAATGAAGAAGTAGCCCTATTATTTCCATGTGTCACGCAGAGGGACTCAAGTCTTTTGGTGCGCACGACCTGGAACGTGCTTCACTTTGTTTTCGTCCGGTATTGAACTCAGTTTATCCCGTCTTAAAGTATGATAGAGTACAGTACAGCACAGAACAGTAGAGTTCAGTACAGTACAGTAGATCTCAGTACTGTACAGTAAAGTAGAGTGTAGTTCAGTACCATACTGGACATTATAATGTATTCAACTCGTGTGCTCTACTGTGTACTGTACTGAACTCTACTCCACTCTACTTTACTGAATTATACTCTACTTGTCTTTACTGTACTGTACTGTTTTGTACTCTACTGTACTCTACTGTACTGTACTGTAATCTGCTGTCCAAAATGGTGAAACATAGACGTCTATGATTGGTTCAGATTTGGTCCGGTCCGGACCAGACCAAATCTGAACCAATCATGGATGTCTATGTTTTAGCAAATAAAGGCCAGTCCAGACGCCTGTGTACGTTAAAAACAAGGCTCGTCTGCACCAGACCAAAAAAATGGCATCAGTGGACAATGAAATCAAGGTCAGGATGGACTGACCAAATGTCAACTACTTTTCAACGTCCATAGACGTCCGGTGTTGGTTGGTGGCTCAGTGGGTGAGGATGCTAGTTACAATAAATTAAAGAGAGGGGGCTCATTGGTAGGTGTCAGTAAGAGCTGGTAGTAGTGACATTAATTGGAGAGAGAGAGAGAGAGACTGGCCAGACTTTTCACTCTCTTGCTTTGACCACCAGACGACAGAAAGAGAAACAGTATGCCAGTGGAAGGGAGGACAGTCGCAGGTGACCCAACAGGAGTTTGTGACTACTATGATTTCCCATTGTAGCCAATTCATTTGCAGAAATTATGTTACCTATTTTTGGGGAATTATATTAGCGTTATTATATTATCAGTAAAAACACTGTAACTAATTGGTGGATCTACCTTTACTTGTTACTTCTGTGAACTTTCATTACAGTATCCTCCCTCCTCATGAGGGAGAGAAATTAGAATATATCTAAAAGATATGTGGGTTTTTGGTAACGGAAGGCACAAGGCAATTTTTCTTAAACTTACAGAAGACAGAACAAATTCTCCTAAGCTAATATGTGTTGATAGTCTTTACTTCAACATGATTGCTTTTTGATGTATTTCTAATACCTTTTAAGACTTTTTCTGGTAGATGTTTTCTAAGACCCCTTATCATCTGTTTGACAAGAAATCAAAGCCGTTGCTTATTAATTTCCCAAAAATATAGACTCTTAGCTTTAATTTCACACTCGATTTGACATGCTCCTATGAATTTCTCATGTTGGTGCTCATGGTTCCTTTTACAGTACATGAAAATAACCATAGGTTACCAATCCTCCCCCCCAAAAAGCCTTAAAGTCAGGGATAAAGACATGAGATGGATGAAGCTGTCAGCTGTGCTTATCTTCTTGTCAGCTCCCTTTCCAGCCATCGCAACCCTCATTGATCTATGTGTGTTGAAATGCACTGGCTTGGTGTGGCAGAGCGGAGCGGCAGAGAGGCGTTGGGACGCTGCGTGGTGCTAACTCCCTCCATCTCTCCCTCCCTAACCTCCCTCCCTCCATCTCTCCCTCCCTAACCTCCCTCCCTCCGTTGCATCTCCAATTGTCTCCCACCAGCCCACGCGTCACACAGATGCATCCATCAGGCTCGGGATTTTGCTCTCCTTGCAAAAGAAAAAGCAGGGATCGAGAGAAAAAATAAAACATTCCCAGTCTCCACTCTTGGTCGGGTGTCCTTCATTTGTAAAAGCTGACTTGGGTGGGTGCAGCAGCTTGGATTAATGCCGCATGTCAGGCCTGTCGGCTTTGAAGGTTGAGGCTGTAATATAGTCAGACCACATGGTTTAAAGGCCTGAGGAAGGCTCGGATACAATCACACCACGGAGTGAGAGATGTCATCTAATCCCACACTGTTTAGATAAAACATTTACAATCACACCAAGCGTGAGATATGGTAATATAATACATATATATGCCATTTAGCAGACGCCTTTATCCAAAGCAACTTACAGTCATTTATGCATTATTTTTCACGTATGGGTAGTCCCGGGAATCGAACCCACAGCGCTTGCGGTGCAAGCAATACACTCCACCAACTGAGGTATATAGGACCACTATAATTATAACACCATAACTGACTCAGGAGGGTGCGGTGTAAAGATGAAGCCATGCTTGGGCAGAACACCTTCTAGGGTTTTCTTCTTGGATAATCATGTTTTTGGTGCTTTCAGTTTCTTATTCAAGGAACTAGTTTCATAGTTACAATTCCAAGTCATTAGTTTCATAGTTAAGATTAATTTTACATTGCTGTGTTGTTGTATTTGCAGACAAAGGATAAAATAAATTCAAAATGTTTTTGTCACATGCTCCGAATACAACAGGTGTTACTGTGAATTGCTTACACACAAACTTCTTATGGCTGTAATCCTGTTAACGGGATCGATATGACAACAGCCAGTGAAAGTGCAGGGCGCCAAATTCAAACAACAGAAATCTCATAATTAAAATTCCTCAAACATACATGGATCTTATACCATTTTAAAGGTAATCTTGTTGTTAATCCCACCAAAGTGTCTGATTTCAAATAGGCTTTACAGCAAAAGCACCACAAACGATTATGTTAGGTCACCGCAAAATCACAGAAAAACACAGCCATTTTTCCAGCCAAAGACAGAGTCACAAAAGCCAGAGTCACAAAAAGCAGAAATAGAGATAAAATGAATCACTAACCTTTGATGATCTTCATCAGATGACACTCATAGGACTTCATGTTACACAATACATATATGTTTTGTTCGATAAAGTTCATATTTATATCCAAAAACCTCAGTTTACATTGGCGCCATGTTTAGAAATGCCTCCAAAATATCCGGAGAAATTGCAGAGAGCCACGTCAAATAACATAAATACTCATCATAAACTTTGATGAAAGATACATGTTTTTACATAGACTTAAAGATACACTTGTTATTAATGCAACCGCTGTGTCAGATTTCAAAAAGCTTTACGGCAAAAGGACAATATTCAATAATCTGAGAACAGCGTTCAGCCACAAAAGGAAGCCATACAGTTACCCGCAAAATTGTGCAGTCAACAAAACTCATAAAAAGCATTATAAATCTTCACATACCTTTGCTGATCTTCATCGGAATGCACTCCCAGGACTCCCACTTCCACAAGAAATGTTTGTTTTGTTCGGTAATGTCCATCATTTATGTCCAAATAGCTATTTTTGTTAGCGTGTTTGGTAAACAAATCCAAAGTCAGACGAAATGTCAAAAAGTTCCGTAACAGTCAGTAGAAACATGTCAAAAGATGTATTGAATCAATCTTTAGAATGTTTTTAACATAAATCTTCAGTAACGTTCCAACCGGAGAATTACATTGACTTCAGATGTGCGATGGAACAGAGCTCCCTTTCATGTGAACGCGCATGGTCAGAGCATGGTCAGGTCATGGTAGACCTGACTAATTCCTGTCTCCTTCGGCCCCACTTCACAGTACAGTAGAGTAGTGCAAACTCATCCATATCCCAATGTGTATTCAATAGGGGCTGGGTTGAAAATCGACCAACCTCAGATTTCCCACTTCCTGTTTGGATTTTTTCTCAGGTTTCTGCCTACCATATGAGTTCTGTTATACTCACAGACATTATTCAAACAGTTTTAGAAACTTCAGAGTGTTTTCTATCCAATACTAATAATAATATGCATATATTAGCAACTGGGACTGAGGAGCAGGCAGTTTACTATGGGCACCTCTGGGCACCTTTCATCTGAGCTACTCAATACTGCCCCTGCAGCCATAAGAAGTGTTAACCAACAGTGCAGTTCAAGAAAGAGTTAAGAAAATATTTACCAAATACACTAAAGTAAAAAATTATAAAAAGTAACAATAAAATAATAATAATGAGGCTACATACAGGGGGTACTGGTACCCGAGTCAATGTGTGGGGGTACAGGTTAGTCGAGGTAATTTGTACATGTAGGTAGGGGTGAAGTGACTATAATAAACAGCATAGCAGCAGTGTAAAAAGCAAATGGAGGGTGTCAATGTAAATAGTCCGATGGTCATTTGATTAATTGTTCAGCAGGCTTATGGCTTGGGGGTAGAAGCTGTTAATGGTCCAAGACTTGATGCTCCAGTACCGCTTGCCGTGCAGTAGCAGAGAAAACAGTCTATGACTTGGGTGACTGGGGTCTTTGACCATTTTGGGGGCTTTCCTCTGACACCGCCTAGTATATACAATTGAAGTCAGATGTTTACATACACCTTAGCCAAATACATCTAAACTCAGTTTTTCACAATTCCTGACATTTCATCCTAGTAAATATTCCCTGTCTTAGGTCAGTTAGGATGACCACTTTATTTTAAGAATGTGAAATGTCAGAAAAATAGTAGAGATTTGATTTGGATCTCTTTTAGTCTCCATTTGGACTAATCTTCCAAGAGTCCTTAAACATTCAAATAAAATACATAATACGAATACGAACACATTTCCACATATAACACACTATTACAAACATACATAATATACTAACATAATGACCCAATAAATACTCAATCTAAAAAAATATTGATTCTTCATCCACTATAGTCCCACAACATTTCTATGTATTATATTTAAATCGTTTTAAAATAATGTTTAAATGTATATATTGAAAGGTTTCTAGTTTGAGAGAATGATTTATTTCAGCCTTTATTGTCATCAGCAAACTTAATGATGTTGTTGGAGTCGTGTTTGGCCACGCAGTCGTAGGTGAACAGGGAGTACAGGAGGGGACTAAGCACACACCCCTGAGGGGCCTCCGTGTTGAGAATCAGCATGGCTGACGTGTTGTTACCTACCCTTCCCACCTGGGGGCGGCCCGTCAGGAAGTCCAGGATCCAGTTGCAGAGGGAGGTGTTTAGTCCCAGGGCCCTTAGCTTAGTGATGAGCTTTGTGGGCATTACGGTCTTGAATGCTCAGCTGTAGTCAATGAACAGTGTTCTCACATAGGTATTGCTTTTGTCCAGGTGGGAAAAGGGTAGTGTGGAGTGCGATTGAGATTGTGTCATTTGTGGATCTGTTGGGGCGGTATGCGAATTGGAGTGGGTCTAGCGTATCCAGGAAGATGCTGTTGATGTGAACCATGCCCAGCCTTTCAAAGCACTTCATGGCTAACGACGTGAGTGCTAAGGGGCGGTAATCATTTAGGCATGTTACCTTCGCTTCCTTGGGACTATGGTGGTCGGCTTGAAACATGTAGGTATTACAGACTCAGTCAGGGAGAGGTTGAAAATGTCAGTGAAGACACTTGCCAGTTGGTCCGTGCATGCTTTGAATACATGTCCTGGTAATCCGTCTGGCCCCGTGGGTTTGGGAATGTTGATCCTGTTGAACTTCTTATGGGCAGGTGGGACGGTAGCCAACATCCGGTGAAATTGCAGAGCGCGAAATTCAAACTACAGTATTATAAATATTTAACTTTCATAAAATCACAAGTGTAATACATCAAAATAAAGCTTAACTTCTTGTTAATCCAGCTGCTGTGTCAGATTTCAAAAACGCTTTACGGCGAAAGCACACCATGCGATTATCTGAGGAAAGCGCCCCGCATACAAATACATGAAAAACATATTTCAACCAGGCAGGTGCGACACGAAAGTCAGAAATAGCGATATAAAAAATGCCTTACCTTTGATGATCTTCTTCTGTTGGCACTCCAAAAGGTCCCAGTTACATCACAAATGGTCCTTTTGTTCGATAATGTCCTTCTTTATATCCATAAAAACTCAGTTTAGCTGGCGCGCTTCAGTCAATAATCCACCCAGTTTCTCTCCATCAAAATGCATACAAAATTAATCCCAAATGTTACTAATAACCTTTTCCAAACAAGTCAAACAACGTTTATAATCAAACCTTAGGTACCCTAATACGAAAATAAACCATAAAATTTAAGACGGAGAATCGTTATTGTCTTTACCGGAGAAAAATACCAAAGAACGTGCTCTCTTCCACGCGCTTGGAAACACTACAGCCAAAATGGGAGCCACCTAGAAAAACTACAATTTCTGGCTCATTTTTCCAAAAACCAGCCTGAAACTCTTTCTAAAGACTGTTGACATCTAGTGGAAGCCCTAGGAACTGCAATCTGGGAGGAATTGGCCTTATAATAAAAGTAATAGCCTTTGAAAATAGTTGTAGGCTGAAATTATTATTTTTTGGGTTGGTTTGTCCTCAGGGTTTCGAATGCCATATCAGTTCTGTAATACTCACAGACATAATTTTCACAGTTTTAGAAACTTTAGAGTGTTTTCTATCCAAATCTACCAATTATATGCATATCCTAGAGACCTGAGTAACAGGCAGTTTACTTTGGGCACGCTTTTCATCTGGACGTCAAAATACTGCCCCCTACCCAAGAGAGGTTAAAGGTCTTGCTCACATCGGCTACCGAGAGCGTTGTCACACAGTCGTCCAGAACAGCTGGTGCTCTCATGCATGCTTCAGTGTTGCTTGCCTCGAAGTGAGCGTTAAAGGCATTTCGCTCGTCTGGAAGCCTCACTGGGCAACTTGCGTCTGGGTTTCCCTTTCTAGTCCGTAATAGTTTTCAAGCCCTGCCACATCCGACGAGCGTCAGAACTGGTGTAGTAGGATTCAATCTTAATCCTGTATTGATGCTTTGCTTGTTTGATCGTCCGTCTGAAGGCATAGCGGGATTTCTTATAAGCTTCTGGATTAGTGTACCGCTCCTTAAAAGCGGCAGCTCTAGCCTTTAGCTTGATGCGGATGTTGCCTGTAATCAATTTTTTCTGGTAGGCATATGTACGTACGGTCACTGTGGGGATGACTTCGTCGATGCACTTATTGATGAAGCCGATGACTGATTTGGTATACTCCTCAATGCCATTGCATGAATCCCGGAACATATTCAAGTCTGTGCTAGCAAAACAGTCACTTGTACTTCCTGCTTTAGTTTCTGCTTGTAAGCAGGGGTCAGGAGGATATAATTATGTTCAGATTTGCCAAATGGAGGGCGGGGGAGATCTTTGTATGTGTCTCTTTGTGTGTAGTAAAGGTGGTCGAGAGTTTTTTTTCCTCTGGTTGCATATGTGACATGCTGGTCGAAATGAGGAAAAACTGATTTTAGTTTGCCTGCATTAAAGTACCCAGCCACTAGGAGCGCCGCTTCTGGATGAGCATTTACTTGTTTGCTTATGGCCTTATACAGCTTGTTGAGTGTGTTCTTAGTGCCAGCATCGGTTTGTGGTGGTAAATAGACGGCTACGAATACAATAGATCGGACCACTCTTGGTAGATAGTGTGGTCTACAGCTTATCATAAGGTACTCTACCTCAGGTGAGCAATACCTCGAGACCTCTTTTATATTAGACATCGCGCACCAGCTGTTATTGACAAATAGACACACACTCCCGCCCCTCGTCTTACCAGATGTAGCTTCTCTGTTTTGCCGGTGCATGGAACATCCTGCCAGCTCTATATTATCCGCGTCGTCATTCAGCCAGTGGATCAGTGTAAAAGGAAGTGTTGTGTGGGTGGTTAGATATCTCAGTGTTTCCCCCCATGTTGGGTGGGTGGTTAGATACCTCAGCTGTTCCCCCGTGTGACGACGTCATTGGGAGTTTGACAATTTCTGGGATATTAGTATAACCAAGCTGCCACAGATACAAAATGCCACAAAATAAATATACACTCACTGGCCAATTTATGCAGAACAGCCTGCCTCCAGAACAGCCTGAATTGTTTTGGGCATTCTCAAAGGTATCGGAAACATTCCACATGGATGTTGGTCAACGCTGATGTGATGGCACCACGCAGTTGTTGCAGATTGGACGGCGGTACATTCATGCTGCGAACAGCCCATTCAATCTCAACCCAATGATGTTCTATTGGGTTGAGGTCTTGGGCCTGCACAGGTCACTCAAGTAAACTGAACTCTCTGTCATGTTTTTCCACTCCTCAATTGTCCAGTGTTGGTGATCGCGTGCCCTTTGGAGCTGCTTCTTGTTTTTGGTTTATAGCAATGGAACCCTGTGTGGTCGTCTGCTGCAATAGCCCATCCGTGACAAGGATCGACAAGTTGTGCGTTCTGAGATTCTGTTCTGCACACCACTGTTGTACTATGCCGTAATTTGTTTGTTTTTGGGCTTCCTGTTAGTTTGCACGATTCTTGCCATTCTCCTGTGACCTCTCTCATCAACGAGTTGTTTTATCCCACTGGACTGCTGATGACTGGATGATTTTTGTTTGTCACACCATTCTCTGTAAACTCTAGACACTGTCGTGCGTGAAAGCCCAGAAGGGCGGCCGTTTCTGAGGTACAGGATCCGGTGTGCCTGGCACCGACGATCATACCATGCTCAAAGTCGCTTAGGTCACTTGTTTTGCCCATTTTAACATTAAATTGAACAGCAACTGAATGCCATAATGCCCGTCTGCCTGCTTTATATAACAAGCAACAGCCACATGACTCACTGTCGGTAGGAGCAATCCATTTTCGTGAACAGGGTAATGTACCTAATAAACTGGCTGGTGAGTGTAAATGCCTCAGGGGGACTATTTTTTGGATTTTTAGGACAAAAAATCTGACCTCATCATGAGGGGCAGCAGTGGCTCGCGGGTCTGCGTACCAATATCCATACACATGCAGTCAGCCTTTTGGGGGGCCTAAGTGACATTTTGTTGTGGGGCCACCCTTCAACTTGTGAGCAAAACATTTAGCAGCCACCCAATTGACAGCGGAGGGAAAAGGTTTTAGAGTTCATTTCCTGCAATTCTACACATTTTGCCACGGGGCGTAAAGAAAATGTTACAGTTTTAAAGCAAGTTTGATGCAATTGTACACATTTTGCCATGGGGCAGAGAGAAGAGTTTTAAAATGTCCTAACTAATTTCATGCCATTCTACACATTTTACCATAGGGTGGAGAGACATTTTTGCAGTTTTTAATATCATATCTGATTGAAAGTGACTACAAAAAGTGACTACAAAAAGCCCCCAGTCGCCCATCCATGATTTAAAGGATTAAAGCTGACAATTTGTTTTTTATATTCAGTAAAGTACAGTGCAGTAGGTGTAACCCCAAGCCCCCAGATGAATAATCTCTCCCAGCTCGAATTGGGTGTTGGCCTGAAATTCCTCTAACACAGAGACACCCAGTATTGAAATACTTCAGTACAATAGGACCTTCCATAGTGTAGATAGAAATATACAGTGAAATGAGAAGTCCAGTTAATCACAGTAGCCTACTTGTCTATCCACCTTATCCAGCCTGGCAACAAGGGCGCAGACAATTTGTTGCAGTTTCCAACTTCAGGTACATTGACACACATCTGGTGGTGTTGTTATATAAATTACATTTGGCAAAACTATTAAATAACGTGCCCAGAATTTGAAAGTTATGGTCATTTTCTGGTGAGGAAAATATTAAAACATTGTTTCCATGCCAATGTTTTACGGCAGTTAGCATTCCCATAGATTTAAAATTGGGCGGTTAGCTACTTAGCTATGTGCCACAACAGATTGCAAATATCCTACATAAAAACATCTTGGCATTGATGTTCCTCACTACATTCAGGCTATGCTCAAACCCTACACCCCAACCCGAACACTCCGTTCTGCCACCTCTGGTCTCTTGGCCCTCCCACCCCTATGTGGGGGGTCAGCTCCCACCTCCCGCTCAGCCCAGTCAAAGCTGTTCTCTGTCCTGGCACCCCAATGGTGGAATTAGCTTCCACCTGACGTCAGTACAGAGGACTCCCTGCCCATCTTCCGAAAATGTCTGAAACTCTACCTCTTCAAAGATTATCTTAAATAAATCCCACACTTATAAAACAATGTAATCATTGTCTCTTCCTACTTGAACTGACTTTGCTGATACTCTTGCGATGACTGTGATAGTAGGTTGTCTCACCTAGCTATCTTAATATGAATGCACTAATTGTAAGTCACTCTGAATAAGTGTGTCTGCTAAATGACTAAAATGTATTGTAAATTCATTGTTTCTGTCCTTTGTCAATGGTATTCTGTGTCTAACAACAATAACAACAGTGCCCTTTCAAGTATTGGTCTTTGATTGAAAAGGGAAATAGCCTGTGTGGATAACGACCATTAGAGACAGTCTAACTACACTAGCTAGCTAAGCATCCATGTTAAGTCTATGGGAATGCTAACAGCACTTACGTTGGCTTATAAGACATGAAAATAAAAGTTTAAATAGTTCAAGTAATTTACCTCAACAGAGAAATATCTTTCCAATTCTGTGACCATTATTTAATAGCTTTAAAAATGTTAATTCATATTTAACGCCATATCCTTCCTGTGTTTGCTTGTGTGTCAATGCACAGCAAGTTGAAGACAAACACGTTCGAAATGGCTCTGGCGGGGCTACATAAGGTGGATAAACTCATTTAATCTCGCAGTATTGTGAGTCTCATGATTATGTATCATAACAGCACTAACTTACATTAACATCTTTTATACTGTAGATAGAATTGTACAGAGAAAACAAAAGCCTAATTAACAATAACATACAGTACTTCTAGACATATTTCGTTTCTCCTTGCTGTAGCTCTGGCACTGCGGCAGGCAGGCAGGTGGACACAGGTCAAACAGATAAGTCTAAAAGTCCACCTGTATATAGCGCCACTGTAAATATGATGTTGAAATGTAGATAAGTCTTTAACATGACAGAAGGAATCGTAAAACAATGGAAGGGAGAAGTAGAGAGAGGGGGTAGAGATAAGTAGCGAAAAAGAAGGAGGGAGAGAGAGAGAACCAGGAGAGCAACGCATTCTATCACTTGTAAACTGGCAATCAGCTGATCTATCTCTGGTGAGCCACTTGCTGGGTTTTATTAATATGATTAATTCACAAGACAAGACGTTTTTTATTTATTCCATTTTTTATAGTATTTTTTTATGGCTGCCAGGTTTTCCTGGGAGATCAGTGAGGAGCTACAGCAGTTATGTTGAGAAATGATTCCGAAGGGGATTTGTTTCCATGCTGCTCTGCGTGCTGAGACTTACTCGTGGCTGACAACCCCCAAGGAAACAGAATGATAAATGGAGGAACGCGGTAGCCATTCCAGCTTTATAGTTTAAAATGTTAATAAACCCAGGTTTGTTCTGCTGTAAATGGACTGCAATAGCAATAGCTGTATTTCAACTATACCGCACACTGTGAGTGATGAATGTTCAGGTTGCTCTTCTGAAGATGGGAATTTGCTGACGTGAACGAACACAGTGAAGAATGTTCAAGTGTGTTCTGAAAGCAGACACTATTTATTCTACACTCCTTTTCTTTCTTCTCCTTCTGCTGATTTCATTTCAGTAGGGCTACTACAGGAAAGGAAATGTCATTTAATACCATGCTATGACAAGACAAAGAGTTCCCTGTGAACATTGAGCACATTACCTAGCAAAAAAACATAGAAGGAACCTTCTTTCAGCATTTCAATAGAATAATACATTTTAAACACACAGCAGCACAGATATTAACTTATATGGAGCCAGACATGGATTCCGATTAAACAACAGTCCATCAGACCTGGGTTCAAATACATATGTATTTGAATGTTATTTAAATACTTAAATGTTCTGTATATTTGAGTATTTTCATATAATGTTGCCCGAATCAACTACTTCTATTGGAAGTACAGTATTTGAAAGTATTTTCAATTAATTTCCTATAAATAGCCTACTATTTCAAAGTATTTCAAGTACTATTTTAAAATACATGGGTTAAATGAGTGTATTTGAATCAGTGTATATGAGTATTTTCAAATACATGCAAATACTTTCCCAGATACCAACACTAGTCTGTACAACACAACTCTATCTGTCAGACACCTGGACAAACCACCAGTCTGTAGGTCTGGGAACCAGGATAACCAGGGCTGTTGCTGCCACTGCCAGCTCCTCTAACCAGGTAACCAGGGCTGTTGCTGCCACAGCCAGCTCCTCTAACCAGGTAACCAGGGCTGTTGCTCCCACAGCCAGCTCCTCTAACCAGGTAACCTGGGCTGTTGCTGCCACAGCCAGCTCCTCTAACCAGGTAACCAGGGCTGTTCCTCCCACAGCCAGCCCCTCTAACCAGGTAACCAGGGCTGTTGCTCCCACAGCCAGCTCGTCTAACCAGGTAACAAGGGCTGTTGCTGCCACTGCCAGCTCCTCTAACCAGGTAACCTGGGCTGTTGCTGCCACTGCCAGCTCCTCTAACCAGGTAACCAGGGCTGTTGCTGCCACAGCCAGCTCCTCTAACCAGGTAACCAGGGCTGTTGCTCCCACAGCCAGCTCCTCTAACCAGGTAACCTGGGCTGTTGCTGCCACAGCCAGCTCCTCTAACCAGGTAACCAGGGCTGTTCCTCCCACAGCCAGCCCCTCTAACCAGGTAACCAGGGCTGTTGCTGCCACAGCCAGCTCCTCTAACCAGGTAACCAGGGCTGTTGCTGCCACAGCCAGCTCCTCTAACCAGGTAACCAGGGCTATTGCTCCCACAGCCAGCTCCTCTAACCAGGTAACCAGGGCTGTTCCTCCCACAGCCAGCCCCTCTAACCAGGTAACCAGGGCTGTTGCTCCCACAGCCAGCTCGTCTAACCAGGTAACAAGGGCTGTTGCTGCCACTGCCAGCTCCTCTAACCAGGTAACCTGGGCTGTTGCTGCCACTGCCAGCTCCTCTAACCAAGTAACCAGGGTTGTTGCTGCCACAGCCAGCTCCTCTAACCAGGTAACCGGGGCTGTTGTTGCCACAGCCAGCTCCTCTAACCAGGTAACCAGGGTTGTTGCTGCCACAGCCAGCTCCTCTAACCAGGTAACCAGGGCTGTTGCTGCCACAGCCAGCTCCTCTAACCAGGTAACCAGGGCTGTTGCTTCCAGAGCCAGCTCCTCTAACTAGGTAACCAGGGCTGTTGCTGCCACAGCCAGCTCCTCTAACCAGGTAACCAGGGCTGTTGCTGCCACAGCCAGCTCCTCTAACTAGGTAACCAGGGCTGTTGCTGCCACAGCCAGCTCCTCTAACCAGGTAACCTGGGCTGTTGCTGCCACAGCCAGCTCCTCTAACCAGGTAACCAGGGCTGTTGCTTCCAGAGCCAGCCCCTCTAACCAGGTAACCAGGGCTGTTGCTTCCAGAGCCAGACCCTCTAACCAGGTAACCAGGGCTGTTGCTTCCAGAGCCAGCCCCTCTAACCAGGTAACCAGGGCTGTTGCTTCCAGAGCCAGCCCCTCTAACCAGGTAACCAAGGCTGTTGCTGCCACAGCCAGCTCCTCTAACCAGGTAACCGGGGCTGTTGCTGCCACTGCCAGCTCTTCTAACCAGGTAACCAGGGCTGTTGCTTCCAGAGCCAGCTCCTCTAACTAGGTAACCAGGGCTGTTGCTGCCACAGCCAGCTCCTCTAACCAGGTAACCAGGGCTGTTGCTGCCACAGCCAGCTCGTCTAACCAGGTAACAAGGGCTGTTGCTGCCACTGCCAGCTCCTCTAACCAGGTAACCTGGGCTGTTGCTGCCACTGCCAGCTCCTCTAACCAGGTAACCAGGGTTGTTGCTGCCACAGCCAGCTCCTCTAACCAGGTAACCGGGGCTGTTGTTGCCACAGCCAGCTCCTCTAACCAGGTAACCAGGGTTGTTGCTGCCACAGCCAGCTCCTCTAACCAGGTAACCAGGGCTGTTGCTGCCACAGCCAGCTCCTCTAACCAGGTAACCAGGGCTGTTGCTTCCAGAGCCAGCTCCTCTAACTAGGTAACCAGGGCTGTTGCTGCCACAGCCAGCTCCTCTAACCAGGTAACCAGGGCTGTTGCTGCCACAGCCAGCTCCTCTAACTAGGTAACCAGGGCTGTTGCTGCCACAGCCAGCTCCTCTAACCAGGTAACCTGGGCTGTTGCTGCCACAGCCAGCTCCTCTAACCAGGTAACCAGGGCTGTTGCTTCCAGAGCCAGCCCCTCTAACCAGGTAACCAGGGCTGTTGCTTCCAGAGCCAGACCCTCTAACCAGGTAACCAGGGCTGTTGCTTCCAGAGCCAGCCCCTCTAACCAGGTAACCAGGGCTGTTGCTTCCAGAGCCAGCCCCTCTAACCAGGTAACCAAGGCTGTTGCTGCCACAGCCAGCTCCTCTAACCAGGTAACCGGGGCTGTTGCTGCCACTGCCAGCTCCTCTAACCAGGTAACCAGGGCTGTTGCTGCCACTGTGTATTTCCAAATACATTTAAATATTCAACTGCTTGTCTTTTTCAAAAAAAAAAATATCTGAATACGTACCTTGAAATGTATTTGAAAGTGATTGAAATATTTGAAATAGTATTCTGCTGTCCATTCATCAAACAGTGTCTACAGAACATGTAAATGCATTTAATGGTGTCATTGGATCACTGTATTGTGGATGTTCTTGTTGACAGAGACAGCATCATTACCTGATGACCTGCCTGCTACCCTGCGTTTGTCACACACGTGCACACACACACCTCATGACCTTCCACTCTACGTCTATCTAAGCTTCTGTCTCAGCTGTCAGACATTTTCATCAAGATAAACAAAGCTGTGGAACACACAGTTATTATGGGAGGCCCTGCTTACAGTACACACAACAAGTCAATGAAACACAGCCAGGCTAACATATTCACACACACACGCATAAGAATGACACACACAAGAACGTCACTCCACAGCTCCACTCTAATCTATTTCCTGTTGATTTCCTTACTTTGTGAACCCTTTTACAACCTCCTCCCTCTGAGCAGGAGGTATCGACTCGGTTGTTGAGGGCGACAAGGACGAGCTAGGAACTGAGGGGAGGGAGACAGAGAAAGAGAGGGAGAGAGACAAGGAGAAAGAAAGAGGGAAAGGAGAGAGAAAGAGAGGATGGCAGAGAGATAGAGCGAGAGGAAGAGAGGATGGCAGAGAGATAGAACGAGAGGAAGGGCGCAGAGAAAGAGAGAGAGGAAGGACAGTTGCGATGATGACAGTTATATTATTATGTGCGTTTTTGCATTATGAAGTCAGTCACGGTGACATTTTTTTAATGTATTAAAGCCAAGGTTTTACAGGGGAGAAGTGAAGGGGGAAATTGAGCTGGCATTCAGATAGACAGAGAGAGAGAGAGAGAGAGAGAGAGAGAGAGAGAGAGAGAGAGAGAGAGAGAGAGAGAGAGAGAGAGAGAGAGAGAGAGAGAGAGAGAGAAGTCTTGATGCTACACGTGATATGGCTGTCACCGCGCCCACCTGTATGTACTGCAGTCACAGCCTGCCAACCTTATCTGTCAGGACGCTCCTCATAATTGCACTGCCTCTAAAGTTGGCACAATAAAACCCTTTCTTATCAACTTTTAATGATCTGAAGACAAGATGTCTGTCTGTAGCTTGTTCTTGTTCTTGCCCTCTCTTTCTGTGTTGCTGGTTTTTGTCACTGATAATGAATTACAACGATGCATGTGTCAGATGTGTTCCTGGCATGGCAGCACTGGGAGGGCTTTGTTTGAAAGATTTCCCCATTCCACTGTGGTGGTGGCTGAAGAAAATAATCCATCTTGTGATGCGATCAAAATCAGATGCTCTCCCACTAGTCTCTGTCCTAGACAACTTCAGAGGAAACTGCTTCATGGCAATTTGAAGAAAGTTAGCTTCACTACACAGCCAATTGATGTGATTTTCAGTATTTTCTCTCTTCTCAGTTGGGACTTTTTCAAAGGAGTTGTCTTGTTATATTCATGTCTCAGCCATTCTAGTGGGATTGCAGCATTACGCAATCGGTGCTTGGAGATTAGGAGCTGGATTCAAGCCGTATCACTTTAGACAGCTCGATTGAAATTTAAGACTCTGTGAATTGGTGCTGCCACAATAAACATAATATACAGACAAAAAAAATATAGAGGCAGAATTTCCATAGTTCCACGTACTATGAACACTATCAGGTACATTATAATTGATGCATGTAAGAGATGTACAAAGTCAATGGCTGAGAGGATCATCGGTTGGTGAGGGCCACGGCGCGGGAGAAGAATCTGTTCAGGTGGCGGGAGGTTCTGAACCATTTGCCAGAGGGGAGTCTTTGGAAGAGGGGGTGGCAGGTGGCAGCCAATGACCCTCTCATCAGACCGAACAATCCGTTGCAGGGATGGAGGAGGTGAGGAGGGAATCAGTACACACAGCATTCAAGGACAAAACAACACCATGCATTCACCAAACATTGCACTGAGGCAAACATATTTTTTTATAGTAATTGTCTGATTGGGAACTACCATTGTCTATCAATTACAGAATTCCAAATTATTTGAATTTGGCAGTTGAAGTTTTATTGAATACAGTCGTATAGGGGGTCTCATCAGATCAAATGTTATCAGCAAGCCAGAGCCATTTGTGGAAAGAGCACAAGTAGAAGAAAGATATAATGCAAACAGATAATAAATGCATCGTTCAACATAAGATTCCACCTAAAACAATGACATGAGCTCTGTCGCAATTAATCTCTGCTCTGTACCAATCCACGCGACTTGTCAGTCAGTATGGCTCCTTATTGAACAGCCTACTGTCATTTCATGCCCAACCCAACTTGTGGAAAACTATCCTCCTATAGGTTTCACTTCATCCCTAACCCACACTACTCATATCCCCAGAATGCTGTGCATAGAGGAAAGACAAGGTAAACTACTTGGAACATAATGGACTCCTGTATCTCCTGTCTCTGACAGCTGAGCAGAGAACAACTTCACCAAAACATATAAGTGATAGTAGACATGCATGGAAAGAGGGATGGAGAGAGAGAAATGGTTTGAGGTCATTCTCATTTATTGTAAATGTACAAAAACTGACAGAGGAAAAGTTATCAAATCTTTATTTCAAATCAGACTACCTCAAAGTAGTTGGTTCAGACCCTGACCTCTCTTGGCTCCCCCTCCTCAATCACTGACCTGACGTTCTTCCCTGTCTGTTCTCACCCTGCCTCTTCCCCCTCTTCTTCCATCCAGTCATGCTGGTCATCCAAATCCTTCTCCTCTACTAAACCCCTCCTCGACTAATCTACAATGCTCTTAGTTAAACCAGAGACGAAAAGAAACCACCTTGGCAATATTGAAATCATAGTTGATTAGCTATCTATTTGGTAAGCTAGTTTCTCTACTGAAAAAATATCAAACTTACCTCTATTGTCAGCCATCATTCATCTTTCACCGTCCCTGTCACGCCCTGACCTTAGAGAGCCTTTTTATTTCTCTATTTGGTTAGGTCAGGGTGTGATTTGGGATGGCATTTGTCACGTTCGTCGTTTGGATGAAGAGAGAAGGACTAAGGCGCAGCATGATAAGAATACATTCTTCTATTTATTTAACACGAAACGAAGAACACTTAAACAAACTAAACAAAACAACAAAACGAACTTAAAGCTATATATATTAAGTGCAGACACAAGCAACTTACACATAGACAATAACCCACGAAATACCCAACAGCTGCCTCTAATTGAGATCCAATCTAGGCAACCATAGACATACAAACACCTAGACTAGTAAACACCCCATAAACATACAAAACCCCTAGACAAGGAAAAACACATACATCCCCCATGTCACACCCTGACCGAACCAAAATAATAAAGAAAACAAAGATAACTAAGGTCAGGGCGTGACAGTACCCCCCCCCCCCCCAAAGGTGCGGACTCCGGCCGCAAAACCTGACACAGAAGGGGAGGGTCCGGGTGGGCCTTCTTACTGCGGCGGCTTGGGTGCGGGACGTGGACCCCACTCCACCATAGTCATTACCCGCTTTGGTGGCGCAGCGAGTCCCGGACTGAAGACCATCGTAGAGGACGCTACTGGACGGAGGGGCAGCTCCGGACTGAGTGGTAGCTCCGGACTGAGGGGCAGCTCAGGACTGAGGGGCAGCTCCGGACTGACGGGCAGCTCCGGACTGAGGGGCAGCTCAGGACTGAGGGGCAGCTCCGGACTGAGGGGTAGCTCAGGACTGAGGGGCAGCTCCGGACTGAGGGGCAGCTCCGGACTGACGGGCAGCTCCGGACTGAGGGGTAACTCAGGACTGAAAGGCAGCTCCGGACTGAGGGGCAACTCCGGACCGAAAGGCAGCCCCGGACTGAAAGGCAGCTCCGGACTGACGGGCGGCTCTGGCAGCTCCTGACTGGCAGGCGGCTCTGGCAGCTCCTGACTGGCGGGCGGCTCTGCCGGCTCCTGACTGGCGGGCGGCTCTGGCGGCTCCTGACTGGCGGGTGGCTCTGGCGGCTCCTGACTGGCGGACGGCTCTGGCGGCTCCTGACTGACGGACGGCTCTAGCGGCTCCTGACTGACGGACGGCTCTAGCGGCTCAGGACAGACGGGCGGCTCTGACGGCTCAGGACAGACGGGCGGCTCAGGCGGCGCTGGACAGACGGGCGGGTCAGGCGGCGCTGGACAGACGGGCGGCTCAGACGGCGCAGGACAGACGGGCGGAGCTGGACAGACGGGCAGCTCAGGCGGCGCTGGACAGACGGGCAGCTCAGGCAGCGCTGGACATACGGGCAGCTCAGGCTTGCCGAGGCGCACTGTAGGCCTGGTGCGTGGTGCCGGAACTGGTGGTACCAGGCTGGGAACACGCACCTCAAGGCGAGTGCGGGGAGAAGGAACAGGGCGTACTGGACTCTGGAGACGCACAGGAAGCCTGGTGCGTGGTGTTGGCACTGGTGGTACTGGGCTGGTGCGAGGGGCTGCCACAGGCGGACTGGTGCGTGGAGAAGGCACCGGATAGACCGGACCGTGGAGGCGCACTACAGGTCTCGAGCACCGAGCCTGCCCAACCCTATCTGGCTGAATGCTCCCCGTAGCCAGGCCAGTGCGGCGAGGTGGAATAGCCCGCACTGGGCTGTGCTGGCGAACCGGGGACACCATGCGTAGGGCTGGTGCCATGTACACCGGCCCGAGGAGACGCACTGGAGACCAGATGCGTAGAGCCAGCTTCATGGCACCTGGCTCGATTCCCACTCTAGCCCGGCCGATACGAGGTGCTGCTATGTACCGCACCGGGCTATGCCTGCTTACCGGGGACACGGTGCGCATCTCTGCATAACACGGTGCCTGCGCGGTCGCTCTCTCTCCAAGGTAAGCACGGGGAGTTGGCTCAGGTCTCCTACCTGGCTTAGCCACACTCCCCGTGTGCCCCCCCAATACATTTTTGGGGCTGCCTCTCTGGCTTCCAGCCGCGCTTTCGCGCAGCCTCCTCATACCACCGCCTCTCCGCTTTCGCTGCCTCCAGCTCAGCTTTGGGGCGGCGATACTCACCAGCCTGTACCCAGGGTCCCTTACCGTCCAGAATTTCCTCCAAAGTCCATTGCTCCACAAAGCTCTGTTCCTTCCTTTCACGCTGCTTGGTCCGGTTGTGGTGGGTTATTCTGTCATGTTCGTCGTTTGGATGAAGAGAGAAGGACCAAGGCGCAGCGTGATACGAATACATTCTTCTATTTATTTAACACAAAACGAAGAACACTTAAACAAACTAAACAAAACAACAAAACAAACGTGAAGCTATATATATAAAGTGCAGACACAAGCAACCAATACATAGACAATAACCCACGAAATACCCAACGGAATATGGCTGCCTAAATATGGTTCCCAATCAGAAACAACGATAAACAGCTGCCTCTAATTGAGAACCAATCTAGGCAACCATAGACATACAAACACCTAGACTAGTAAACACCCCATAAACATACAAAACCCCTAGACAAGTCAAAACACATACATCCCCCATGTCACACCCTGACCTAACCAAAATAATAAAGAAAACAAAGATAACTAAGGTCAGGGCGTGACAGCATTCTAGTTTTCTATTTCTTTGTTGGCCGGGTATGGTTCCCAATCAGAGGCAGCTGTCTATCGTTGCCTCTGATTGTGAATCATACTTAGGCAGCCTGTTTTCCACCCTAGTTTGTGGGATCTTGTCTTTGTATAGTTGCTGTTTAGCGCTACAGAGCTTCTCGTTCGTTTCGTGTTTTTTTTTGTGTGTAATTTTAAATAAAGTAAAATGTACACCTACCACGCTGCACGTTGGTCTCCTTCTAACGACGGACGTAACAGTCCCCTTTCGTCTCTATATGTAACGTCCTGACCAGTGTTCTTATGTGTTTTGCTTGTTTAGTGTTGGTCAGGACGTGAGCTGGGTGGGAATTCTATGTTGTGTGTCTAGTTCGTCTGTTTCTGTGTCCAGCCTAATATGGTTCTCAATCAGAGGCAGCTGTCAATCGTTGTCCCTGATTGAGAATCATATATAGGTGGCTTGTTTTGTGTTGGGGATTGTGGGTGGTTGTTTCCTGTCTTTGTGTTTTGTCTGCACCAGCTAGGACTGTATCGGTTTGCCACTTTTTGTTATTTTGTTTTGTATCGTGTTCACTGTTTATTTTGTCGTATTAAACATGTTGAGCACTGGCTACGCTGCGTGTTGGTCTGATCCCTGTTTCACCCCCTCTTCTAGTGAAGAGAGGGAAGGCTGCCGTTACAGAACCACCCACCAAACTCGGACCAAGCAGCGTAGCAACGGGCAGCAGCGGCAGCAGCAGCAGCAGCGGGACCAGGAGAAATGGACATGGGAGGACGAGCTGGACGGAAAAGGACCCTGGGCAGAGCCAGAGGAGTATCGCCGCCCCAAAGCAGAGCTGGAGGCAGCAAAAGCAGAGAGGCGGTGTTTCGAGGAGCTAGCTCGGCAGCAGGAGCCGGATCTGGGTTACACCACTTGGGAGGAAATAGACAGGTGGTCGGTTGACCCAGGGAGAGTGCCGGAGGCCGCCTGGGATTCGATGGAGCAATGTGCAGAGGGATACCGGCGAATGAGGTTAGCACGACGACGCGGTAAGAAGCCCGTGAAGAAACCCCAAAAATGTATTGGGGGGGGGGGGGGGGGCTAAAGGATAGTGTGGCGAAGTCAGGTAGGAGACCTGCGCCCACTTCCCATGCTTACCTTGGAGAGCGGGAGTACGGGCAGACACCGTGTTATGCGGAAGAGCGCACGGTGTCTCCTGTACGTGTGCATAGCCCGGTGCGGGTTATTCCACCTCCCCGCACTGGCCGGGCTAGATTGAGCATTGAGCCAAGTGCCATGAAGCCGGCTCTACATATCTGGCCTCCAGTACGTCTCCTCGGGCCGGTGTACATGGCACCAACCTTACGCATGGTGTCCCCGGTTCGCCAACACAGCCCAGTGCGGGTTATTCCACCTCCCCGCACTGGACGGGCTACGGGGAGCATTCAACCAGGTAAGGTTGGGCAGGCTCGGTGCTCAAGGGAGCCAGTACGCCTGCACGGTCCGGTATATCCGGCGCCACCTTCCCGTCCCAGCCCAGTACCACCACAGCCTACACCACGTACCAGGCTTCCAGTGTGTCTCCAGAGCCCTGTTCCTCCTCCACGCACTCTCCCTGTGGTGCGTGTCTCCAGCCCAGTATCTCCAGTTCCGGCACCACGCATGAAGCATCCTGTGCGTCTCCAGAGCCCTGTACGCACTGTTCCTTCTCCCCGTACTCGCCTTGAGGTGCGTGCCCTCAGCCCGGTACCACCAGTGCCGGTACCACGCACCAGGCCTATAGTGCGCTTTGAGAGTCCAGTGTGCCCTGTTCCTGCTCCCCGCACTAGCCTTAAGGTGCGTGTCTCCAGTCCGGTACCACCAGTTCCGGCACCACGCACCAGGCCTACTGTGCGCCTCAGCAGGTCAGAGTCGGCCGTCTGCCCAACGCCGCCTGCACTGCTCGTCTGCCCAGCACCGTCTGTACTGCCTGCCTGCCCAACGCCGCCTGCACTGCTCGTCTGCCCAGCGCCGTCTGAGCTGCCTGCACTGCTTGTCTGCCCAGCGCCGTCTGAGCTGCCTGCACTGCTCGTCTGCCCAGCGCCGTCTGAGCTGCCTGCCTGCCCAGCACCATCTGAGCCATCCGTCTGCCCAGCGCCGTCTGAGCCATCCGTCTGCCCAGCGCCGTCTGAGCCATCCGTCTGCCCAGCGCCGTCTGAGCCATCTGTCTGCCCAGCGCCGTCTGAGCCATCCGTCTGCCCAGCGCCATCTGAGCCATCCATCTGCCCAGCGCCATCTGAGCCATCCGTCTGCCCAGCGCCATCTGAGCCATCTGTCTGCCCAGCGCCATCTGAGCCATCCGTCTGCCCAGCGCCATCTGAGCCATCTGTCTGCCCAGCGCCATCTGAGCCATCCGTCTGCCCAGCGCCATCTGAGCCATCCTTCTGCCCAGCGCCATCTGAGCCATCCGTCTGCCCAGCGCCATCTGAGCCATCCGTCTGCCCAGCGCCATCTGAGCCGCCCGTCTGTCCCGAGCCATCAGAGCCGCCCGTCTGTCCCGAGCCATTAGAGCCGTCAGTCAGTCAGGAGCTGCCAGAGCCGCCAGCCAGTCAGGAGATGCCAGAGCCGCCAGCCAGTCAGGAGCTGCCAGAGCCGCCAGCCAGTCAGGAGCTGCCAGAGCCGCCAGCCAGTCAGGAGCTGCCAGAGCCGCCAGCCAGTCAGGAGCTGCCCTCCAGTCATGAGCTGCCCTCCAGTCATGAGCTGCCTTACAGTCATGAGCTGCCCTACAGTCATGAGCTGCCCTACAGTCATGAGCTGCCCTACAGTCATGAGCTGCCCTACAGTCATGAGCTGCCCTACAGTCATGAGCTGCCACTCAGTCATGAGCTGCCACTCAGTCCGGAGCTGCCGCTCAGTCCGGAGCTGCCACTCAGTCCGGAGCTGCCACTCAGTCCGGAGCTGCCATTCAGTCCGGAGCTGCCATTCAGTCCGGAGCTGCCATTCAGTCCGGAGCTGCCACTCAGTCCGGAGCTGCCATTAGTCCAGAGCTGCCTCTCTGTCCGGAGTTGCCCCTCTGTCCTGAGCTACCTCTCTGTCCTGATCTACCTCTCTGTCCTGAGCTATCTCTCTGTCCTGAGCTACCTCTCTGTCCTGAGCTACCTCTCTGTCCTGAGCCACCTCTCTGTCCTGAGCTACCTCTCTGTCCTGAGCTACCTCCTAAATCATGTGGGGGCCGTGGGGAGGATTCTTAGGCCAAGGTCATGGGCGAGGGTCGCCACTCAAAGGACGCTAAGGAGGGGGACAAAGACAGTGGTGGAGTGGTGTCCTCGTCCTGCGCCGGAGCCGCCACCGCGGACAGATGCCCACCCAGACCCTCCTCTTGAGTTTTAGGGGTGCGTTCGGAGTCCGCACCTCAGGAGGGGGGTACTGTAACGTCCTGACCAGAGTTCTTATGTGTTTTGCTTGTTTAGTGTTGGTCAGGACGTGAGCTGGGTGGGAATTCTATGTTGTGTGTCTAGTTCGTCTGTTTCTGTGTCCAGCCTAATATGGTTCTCAATCAGAGGCAGCTGTCAATCGTTGTCCCTGATTGAGAATCATATATACAGTGGGGAGAACAAGTATTTGATACACTGCCGATTTTGCAGGTTTTCCTACTTACAAAGCATGTAGAGGTCTGTAATTTTTATCATAGGTACACTTCAACTGTGAGAGACTGAATTTAAAACAAAAATCCAGAAAATCACATTGTATGATTTTTAAGTAATTAATTCGCATTTTATTGCATGACATAAGTATTTGATACATCAGAAAAGCAGAACTTAATATTTGGTACAGAAACCTTTGTTTGCAATTACAGAGATCATACGTTTCCTGTAGTTCTTGACCAGGTTTGCACACACTGCAGCAGGGATTTTGGCCCACTCCTCCATACAGACCTTCTCCAGATCCTTCAGGTTTCGGGGCTGTCGCTGGGCAATACGGACTTTCAGCTCCCTCCAAAGATTTTCTATTGGGTTCAGGTCTGGAGACTGGCTAGGCCACTCCAGGACCTTGAGATGCTTCTTACGGAGCCACTCCTTAGTTGCCCTGGCTGTGTGTTTCGGGTCGTTGTCATGCTGGAAGACCCAGCCACGACCTATCTTCAATGCTCTTACTGAGGGAAGGAGGTTGTTGGCCAAGATCTCGCGATGCATGGCCCCATCCATCCTCCCCTCAATACGGTGCAGTCATCCTGTCCCCTTTGCAGAAAAGCATCCCCAAAGAATGATGTTTCCACCTCCAAGCTTCACGGTTAGGATGGTGTTCTTGGGGTTGTACTAATCCTTCTTCTTCCTCCAAACACGGCGAGTGGAGTTTAGACCAAAAAGCTCTATTAATGTCTCATCAGACCACATGACCTTCTCCAATTCCTCCTCTGGATCATCCAGATGGTCATTGGCAAACTTCAGACGGGCTTGGACATGCGCTGGCTTGAGCAGGGGGACCTTGCGTGCGCTGCAGGATTTTAATCCATGACGGCGTAGTGTGTTACTAATGGTTTTCTTTGAGACTGTGGTCCCAGCTCTCTTCAGGTCATTAACCAGGTCCTGCCGTGTAGTTCTGGGCTGATCCCTCACCTTCCTCATGATCATTGATGCCCCACGAGGTGAGATCTTGCATGGAGCCCCAGACCGAGGGTGATTGACCGTCATCTTGAACTTCTTCCATTTTCTAATAATTGCGCCAACAGTTGTTGCCTTCTCACCAAGCTGCTTACCTATTGTCCTGTAGCCCATCCCAGCCTTGTGCAGGTCTACAATTTTATCCCTGATGTCCTTACACAGCTCTCTGGTCTTGGCCATTGTGGAGAGGTTGGAGTCTGTTTGATTGAGTGGGTGGACAGGTGTCTTTTATACAGGTAACGAGTTCAAACAGGTGCAGTTAATACAGGTAATGAGTGGAGAACAGGAGGGCTTCTTAAAGAAAAACTAACAGGTCTGTGAGAGCCGGAATTCTTACTGGTTGGTAGGTGATCAAATACTTATGTCATGCAATAAAATGCGAATTAATTACTTAAAAATCATACAATGTGATTTTCTGGATTTTTGTTTTAGATTCCGTCTCTCATAGTTGAAGTGTACCTATGATAAAAATTACAGACCTCTACATGCTTTGTAAGTAGGAAAACCTGCAAAATCGGCAGTGTATCAAATACTTGTTCTCCCCACTGTAGGTGGCTTGTTTTGTGTTGGGGATTGTGGGTGGTTGTTTCCTGTCTTTGTGTTTTGTCTGCACCAGCTAGGACTGTATCGGTTTGCCACTTTTTGTTATTTTGTTTTGTATCGTGTTCACTGTTTATTTTGTCGTATTAAACATGTTGAGCACTGGCTACGCTGCGTGTTGGTCTGATCCCTGTTTCACCCCCTCTTCTAGTGAAGAGAGGGAAGGCTGCCGTTACACTATAGTCCAAAATCTGGTTAAAGAGCAGTCAAGCCGTGATTGGTTCAAAGACCTGACCAATTGCGTTTCAGTAGACTGCTTCAGGATATGTTAATTGGCTAGATTTTCCCCTCTGTTATGAAATTATAGTAAGCAGTTGCGAGAGCAAAATGGATTTTGGAGAGCAAACTGGAAAATTGGTATGAGAGGGAGAGCAAACAAAAATCTCTGCTCTCAAATTAATTTACTGTGTGCAGCAATGCAGTTCTGCTCGGTCATAGTCACACTCGCAAGCTCTCAAGTTTAATTTGCGCACACCATGCTGGCCTGCGCTTGTGGGACCTGTCCTCTGCTCGCACAACCACATTTCTTCTCTCTCGACTCAAGTGTTTGCCCACGCAATGATGTTTCATCTTGCTCACACGGGCCATCTCTCAACCGTTCAACTTTTAATTCGGATTTTACACCATACACCCTTGTAACCAACAGGAAGAAGAGGGGATAGCCCAGGGCCCCACGTGATTTGTCTAGGAGTAGTTCTGGGCTCCACATGATTGGTTTCTGAGGGTACCGTAATCCCCTGCTTCCTAGGGAGAGTTCCATTTGACTCACAGGCGTCACACTGAAACTATTCCCCCCTCATGGTGTAGACCTATCTCCTCTACACAGGGTGAGAGCAGAAGGAAAAATAGAGAGAGAGAGAGAGAGAGAAGGAATGAGAGAGGGAGGGAGAGAGAGAGGGGCCAGAGAAAGTGGGAGAGAGAAATGATAGAGAGAGAGTGATAGAGGGGGCAGAGAGGGAGAGTGGCCAGAGTTTCCCATGCTTCATACCAATGGAGAGCACCATCCAAACAGGCCCCGAATTAATGTCCTTCCGCTGTGGGCGTCTTAATCTTAATCCAGCTCATGACCCCTGGGGCCTCTGTCCCTGGAGCTGGTGGGAAAGCACACTGACCGACCGACGAGGTATACTTTACCTCAGGGTTACAAGCTTCAAGTTTATTAGTAAATGTTATCGCATATGAGAAAGAATGGGAAAGAATTGTACAGTACAGAACAGTATTGTATGTTAGTTCTTTATTGTTTGAACACTGCTGAACAATCACAATCATGTTCTACTATCTTTAATAATGCAACAAACATGCTATTGTTGGAAGTAACTGGTTTGGGTTAGTGTGAAATAGCATGCCTGTTTAGGGCATGGTCATGTACCTTTAAAAGGGTTTGCAGTGTATAACGTTGTGTGTAATTGTATTGGTCATGTATAGGATTTGGAAGTCAGAGCAGTAGACTTTACAAACTGACTTAAAATGGTTGCTGCTATGGTGTTTAGAAAAGTCCAGCTTTCCTTCCTACTTTCTCTGGGACAGCTAATCCCCCATGGAATTTAGTTTGGAAACCATGTTAATCTTATGGGAAATATCAACGAACTAGGCATACAGGGGCTGTTAGAGCTAAAACTACCAAAGGGGCAAGACAATGAAATAAAACTGTCAATTGTTCTCCAATTTCATTTGAGTAGCAAGTAACCATACTTGTCATTGAGCAGGTTTAGCTTTAAGGAATAAATGCTATTTTTGTGTGAACTGTTGGGTATTATTAATAATATTGTTTATGTATGTCATCATGCTTGTTTTTGTGTGTTACTGACATTGTGTCATTTTTAAAACTATTACTCCTGGAGGTGAAATTGATCATTTTGCACCATCATATACAATAGAAATGGAGAGAGGGTTTCTCTCAGAAATCTGAGGTCTTCTTATAAGACCAAAACACTCTAATATGTAAAGTGTACACACACGCGTGCGCGCACGCACACACAGACACACACGCACACACACACACACACACACACACACACACACACACACACACACACACACACACACACACACACACACACACACACACACACACACACACACACACACACACACACACACACACACACACACACACACACACACTTTCACATCCCATGAAACCCATTTAAAAGTAGTTTAGTTTATCGGAGCAACAGTGCTGCATTCCGAGGTGTCACCAATGATGTCTATAAACCCTGGATTGCTGATGCTATGTATATGCCATTGAGAGGCTTTGAAGCCACAGATCGGCCATATTGAGATGGAGAAGTCCTCCATAGGAATGAATGGGATTCTACAGTATTTCAATTAAATGTTTCAAGAACAAAATTACATGTATTTAAGTATTTTTTTGTTGTAGTGGGGAAAGTAACATTGGTAATCTCCAAAAACTATATTTTAAGGAAAACATTTGTGTATATTATGAAATTTTTTATTTGTATGTTTAGCTCACATAATATAATTTAAGTATGCATTAAGGTGTCTGTAATATAATATGTGGCAAATAAATACATTTCTATAGCTTCCAAACATATTCTTTTACAATGATGGGGGAGTGCCAAGATGGTGGCATGGTGGCTTTAACACAGCACCCATATCAGTCATTTAGTGTATATAAATCATTGGGCATAACACTGTCTCCTTGCATGACTTTAGTACGGAGTGAGCTGATGTCTAGTATTAAAAGTGTTACAGTCTTTGTTTTTTTGTTTTCTACTTCGATTTCGAGCTTGGTTCTATTTGGGTGTGGACGTGCACTGATTGGAGTCATCGTCGTTTGTCATGATGTGCTTGTAATGCGTCTGTGTGTAGCTGGTGTAGATGAGTCAGGCGCAGGACAGCAGGTTTATTTTAATTTTTTATTTCACCTTTATTTAACCAGGTAGGCAAGTTGAGAACACGTTCTCATTTACAATTTTTTTTTAATTTAATTTAAAATAAAAAAAAACAGATATGAGTAATGTACACAATTTTACTCAACAATAATACAATACACGTCAAATAAATCCAAGGCCACACATAACGGACCGCAATACAATAAACAATCACTCACAAACAAACATGGGGGTACAGAGGGTTAAATAATGAACAAGTAATTGGGGGATTGAAACCAGGTGTGTAAGACAAAGACAAAACAAATGGAAAATGAAAAGTAGATCGGCGATGGCGAGAAGGCCGGTGACGTCGACCGCCGAACGCCGCCCAAATAAGGAGAGGGACCGACTTCGGCGGAAGTCGTGACAGTGCTGCACCTGTCGCCTCATTAGTCAGTCATTAATTTCACCTGTGCTGGTACATGTGAAATTTAAGAGCTGCAGAGCCGATGCTCCGGTGGACATGAGAGATGTTGGAAGAGCTAGACCTCGGTTTAGCGTGTGCATCTTCTTTAAGTTTGTGAATACAAAGCCTTTTATTTTGTTTCTCCCTGTTTGGTTTATTTTCACTCCCTAACCTAAGTTGGTGTGGGTTTTCTTTTAGTTTGTCTGTTATCAGGCAAATCTAGTGGGCGTCCATGGAGGGTGTGCATTAAGACCCTACTTGAGTTTGCTTGGCCAGCACTCAGAATGCACCCCCATGGATGCCTTTCAGAACCCATTTTAAAACCCCACCTGGTTTCGTTTTGGTTGTCAGTGACTCAGTTGTTAATTCCCTTTTTCTGTTGAGCAGAGATTTTTGGTTTCTTAATGGAGAACAAAATTACAACTACTATGTTCCTGCTTCAGTTTTTATTTCGGTGCATCTGGGACACATCTGACTTGATCAACCTGAAGATGGGTCAAATGTTGTCATCTCATTTACTCCAATGGCTTGCCATGTGTAGCCCTTTTGCATCAGTGCAACACTCTATAACTAGGAGAAAACAAGGCTAGCTAGTCTTCTAGTCTCTGCCTTACTGTATGTGCCAGTAGGCAGGAAGAAGATAAGTAAGGGAGTAGTACTATTCCCAGGGTAGAGTGGTAGCTACCAAGTGAGCTTTAACCTGGCAGCCATGTTGGAAGTGCTTCCATTAGTCTTTGTAATGATTAAATAGTTATATTCAAAGGTTATATTGCTACATTAGCTGTTAATGATTTACAAGTCTGGCTGTGATTCAGTGAAGGAGCAGTTTGGGTGGCTGCAGAGTGTGGAGAGAGAACAGGAGACTCCCCATCCATGTAATGAGCTCTCTGACATGTGAGGAACATGAGTGGAGAGAGAGACAGGGAGAACAGGGAACATATTGCAATGCCTTATGGATCTTTCTTTCTTCCTCAGCCACGTGGAACATCCCTCTGCTCTCACTACCCTAGTGCTTTGATTCATTAGCACACATTGTTAAATGACAGATTCAAGGCTGAGTTAAGGGATGAGGCTGGAGGCATGAGGCTGGTCTCTATGTAGATTCAAGGCAGAGTTAAGGGATGAGGCAGGAGGGATGAGGCTGGTCTGAATGTAGATTCAAGGCAGAGCTAAGTGTGGGGATGGATGGATGAGGCTGCATTACATTATTCATGCAAACTTGTGTGACTCTGGTGGAGCAAGGGACAGATTGATCCTCTGACTTGACTGACTACGAGCCAGGAAGCTGCGGATCACACTTATTATTTTTCCTCCCATCTTGCCTCCTCCCTCTCTCTATCCTTTCCTCACTCCTTTCCTATCTCTCTCCCACCTTCACTCTTGCTCTCTGGCATGTCAAGGCGACAGCAGCCCAGCTGTCACTAGGGTGTCAGTTATCTTGAGGAGGGCGAGCCGGGGCTTCACCTGACACACACACACACACACACACACACACACACACACACACACACACACACACACACACACACACACACACACACACACACACACACACACACACACACACACTTGAGGTGGATGGAGAAGCAGACACAACTTAGGCTTGAAGGCCAAACACTTTAAATACTCATCCAGACGTGAATGTGTCAGAAAGCGAGGGAGGGAGAGGGATATTTGGACCAGTTAAATTATGAATATGGGGACTAGTTAGGTTTGTTGTTTGATGGGGCCATGCACTGTGCACTACATGTGTCATGTGAACAGTTATATTCAAGTGCAGTGGGGTCGCAAAAATGTAATGAAAAATAAAATACACATAACAACAGAAATTAGGAACAAAATGTTTTGAGTACAGATTATGGTATGGGACAATATACAAATGTTTTTGAGAAAGATAATTTGAAAATAACATTTTGTTTAGTAAATCTATTTATTGGTTTATTTTTATTTTGTAAAAATCTAAATGTACCGTTTTTTAAGGTTGTGTCATTAGAGCTCTGCGACAGGATTGAACACAGTGGCCTCCATCATTCTTAAATGGAAGAAGTTTGGAACCACCACCACTCTTCCAGAAGGACAACCATCTCTGCAGCACTCCACAAATCAGGCCTTTATGGTAGAGTGGCCAGACAGAAGCCACTCCTCAGGAAAAGGCACATGGCATCCCACTTGGAGTTTGCCAAAAGGCAGGTAAAGACTCTCAGACCATGAGAAACAAAATTCTCTGGTCTGATGAAACCAAGATTGAACTCTTTGGCCTGAATGCCAAGCGTCACTTATGGAGGAAACCTGGCACCATCCCTAAGGTGAAACAATTTGATTTGATTTGCATTTGTCACATGCGCCGAATACAACAGGTGTAGGCCTTACAGTGAAATGCTTACTTAAAAGGCCTTAACCAACAATGCAGTATAGACAATACCTAAAAAAAGTAACAAATAAAAGTAACAAATAATTAAAGAGCAGCAGTATAATAACAATTGCGTGGCTATACACAGGGGATTCCGGTACAGAGTCAAAGGGCACCAGTTAGTCGAGGTAATTGAGGTAATATGTACATGTAGGTAGAGTTATTAGAATGACTATGCATAGATAATAACAGAGAGTAATAGCAGGTAGAAGGGGGAGGGGGGGGCAATGCAAATAGTCTGAGTAGCCATTTGATTAGATGTTCAGGAGTCACATGGCTTGGTGGTAGAAGCTGTTTAGAAGGCTCTTAGACCTACACTTGGAGCTCCGGTACCACTTGCTGTGCGATAGCAGAGAGAACAGTCTATGACTAGGGGGGCTGGAGTCTTTGACAATTTTTAGGGCCTTCCTCTGACACCACCTGGTATAGAGGTCCTGGGTGGCAGGAAGCTTAGCCCTGGTGATGTACCGGGCCGTACGCACTACCCTCTGTAGTGCCTTGCGGTCGGAGGCCGAGCAGTTTCTATACCAGGCAGTGATGCAACACGTCAGGATGCTCTCGATGGTGCTGCTGTAGAACCTTTTGAGGATCTGAGGACCCATGCCAAATCTTTTCAGTCTCCTGAGCGGGAATAGGTTTTGTCGTGCCCTCTTCACGACTGTGTTGGTGTGCTTGGACCATGTTAGTTTGTTGGTGATGTGGACGCCAAGGAAGCTCTCGACTACTTTTTGTTTTCTTGAAGCTTTCAACTTCTTTTTGTTTACTCTCAAACATGTCGGCACACTTATTCTTTGTCACTGTTCTTCCGTAAATCTTGTTGTTGTTGTTGAAGCAAACTTTTAAAGGCAGAATCGGTCCTGGTCTGGACAATGAAGTGCCTGCAGCAGATGGTATAAAGCCTTTATGATACAGAATTTGAAGAATTTTCTCAACGTCCTTCACGAGTCTTTATGATGACGGTTAAAACAGTAATTAATTGCAGTTGCTGCATAGTCGCACAGAGCATTATATTGATAATAGGAGACAGTGTGTGAGTAGACAGTGTGCTTAGAAATGATTTACATTTCCTTAAGAAGATTATTAAGTCCAATCTGTATCCCCACAGAAGGAATCCACTGTTAAAATGCTTATTAGTTGTGTTGGGACTTGAGCAAGATGTATGCATCACTTTGCTTACTGTTGTCAGATTACTGTAGTCCTCTAAAGCTGCCTTACTGCAGATATACATACTGTAGCAGTACATTAAAGGGCAAGTTGCACAATATATTTCCACAAGTCTAACAACAAAGATTTTTTGATATTCCATCTAACCAGGCTTTATGCAGAAGTTTAAACCAAATTACAATCACAAAGTCGCCCCAAAAATAATCTGTAGATGCAGAAATTGAGTTAATTTCCAAAATGTTATATCCACAAATGTTTCGCATTTATGTTTTTTCACCAGAAATGATTGTTTATGGGTACTTTCATGTGTGTGCAAAATATTACTATTCTCAGATTTTTTATTAATCGATTTTAGGTGTGTATTAAAATATTTTTGGTTGTTGCAAAAACAATATATCCATTGTTTAGCTGGAATGGATACAGCCTGAAATCAAACCCAAGCCCAAGGTCTATTTCTGTGGCAGCAGAAATGCAAAAGGTTCATGGTTAGTGTAGTTTTTTGTGCTCTCTGGAAACAGCAACTGATGGAAAAAAGATGACTTCTTAACACAGAGGTTGAAACAGATGGGCACTACATCAACATACAAATAGTTTTTGCAATCACTGGAGAAAATAGAATGTCTACGTTGCACATTAATATTGCTATCACCAACATATGGTTTATTTTAGGGATGAGGAGACTTCGTGAAATCTGAAGACACGTTATTCATTGTTTCAAACATTAACTTCCACGCTGCACAGGTGTGTGATTCATCTTTTTTTTGCCTTTTTAGGGCATTAAACTTTGTGGTTTCTTTAACACAGAAGAGGTTGCTGTTATACCTGAATTCTCCCCAAAACCAACGAGGAAGTCTGCAGTGTTGAGAGCGGTTGAATGAAACCAAACGGTATGTCAAGAAAAGCTCTCAACCATGCCAGCCCGCTGGATGAAACTGTCATCACAACCAGCATTGCCCATTGGGCTTCGTCTACCAGCATAAGTCTGAAACAGTTAGGCAGAATGATGCATGGTGTTATCTGGGTTCTCTAGTAGTATATTAGCTGGACTGTCTATCTATCTATCCCCATGTTACTACTAAGATATATGCTATGAGGGAGAAAAAAAAAACACTTTGATACAGGCACCATGCTGAGCGACCAAAGAGCTTTCTCTATGTGTCAGTATAATATTGACAGTGCAGCAGACTGTGTTTGCCTTGGTCAGATGAAATGCAGCACCAGTTACAGCAATGATTTGTGAGGTTGAATCTGGATAATCATTGAGCTGTCAATCACGATTTGGAGGTGAACTGAAATTGAATGCAAAGTCAGAAATGGAATGGAATGGGGACTTGGGATCTTCGTAATTAAAAACAAGTTTGCTACGGTAAACTGCTGCATGTCCATTGCAAACTCCATAGCCTGTCAAAAGTCATTTCAAGCAGACAAAATCTATATGAAAGAAGGTGAGTACAGGAACAGGTGTGAGATCAGCCAGGGTGAGACGCGTTGGGATGTTCTCTCTCTCTCTCTCTCTCTCTCTCTCTCTCTCTCTCTCTCTCTCTCTCTCTCTCTCTCTCTCTCTCTCTCTCTCTCTCTCTCTCTCTCTCTCTCTCTCTCTCTCTCTCTCTCTCTCTCGATGATGATGTAGGTGAAGACATCAGTCTAATGATGATAACGACTCACTCACTGTAGTCCTTCTTCAAGCCTTTTGATACATATTTCACAAGTGTTTGTGAAGCCACTAATATTTTTGTTCCGTGTTCATAGCTTAGGGTGTTATTCAATAACATTTCAGCTGTATAGTATGTCAGTAACAGTATCCTTTAAAAGACGTGGATGTCAAATGGGTTAGCAGACTAACAGCATTTAATCATTTTCTTCAAGTTTCTTATTTAGCTATGCAAATGAGGATATCAAGGAGCACATTTGCTTTACTACAAGGAATTTACTACCAACCATCCTCACAAACATATTTATTAATCTCTGAAGAATATTGTAGATTATGAAGCATGAATTTGTGTGTCTCACTTGAAGGATTATGACAATGCTCCTCCAGTTGAATCTAGTTAGAAGGACACAGATGTGTTGCACTCCAGAGGGAAAGTGTGACCAAATGCAGTAAAATTGGTTGCCAGAGAAACCATGGAGGGGGAAAAAAACTGGTTGCCATAGTGATGAGGTCAAAATGGAACCACAACAATCAGGGAGCTGATGTTACCTTGGAGGACACAACACACACACACACACAATGTTGTGGAGTGTGTCGTGTGAATAGCAGCACTGCAGTGTGTATGTGTGCATGTTTGCGTCGTGCCTCTTGTGAGCCATACTGTATTTTATGTCACAGCAGATGTTGTTTCCCGTAGTATGACATGGGCCAGCTGGTTGTCATATGTTATCTGAAACAAAAAAGAGTGTGTGGATGATAATTATGAAAGGAAAAGCGAGGGAGAGAAAAAATAGAGGGGGATAGAGAGAGGTAAGGATAGAGGAAGAGAGAAACAGAGATAAAGGAGGTAGAGAGAGAGGTAGACAGCGTGAGAGGTAAAGAAAAAAAGAGGTAGAGAGAGTGTGTGTTTTTGTGCAGTGCTGTGTGTATTTGTATTTATTATGGATCAGCTACTCTTCCTGGGCTCTAGAAAAGTTTAGGCACTTATATACAATTAAAAACATTACATTACGGGGCTCCCGGGTGGCGTGGTGGTCTAGGGCACTGCAGCGCTAGCTGTGCCACCAGAGACTCTGGGTTCGCGCCCAGGCCGCGACCGGGAGGTCCGTGGGGCGATGCACAATTGGCCTAGCGTCGTCCGGGTTAGGGAGGGTTTGGCCGGTAGGGATATCCTTGTCTCATCGCGCACCAGCGACTCCTGTGGCGGGCCGGGTGCAGTGCACAAGGTCGCCAGGTGCACAGTGTTTCCTCCGACACATTGGTGTGGCTGGCTTCTGGATGCGCGCTGTGTTAAGAAGCAGTGCGGCTTGGTTGGGTTGTGTTTCGGAGGACGCATGGCTTTCGACCTTTGTCTCTCGCGAGCCCGTACGGGAGTTGTAGCGATGAGACAAGATAGTAACTACTAACAATTGGATACCACGAAATTGGGGGGTAAAATAAAATAAAAAAACAAAAAAAACATTTCAAAACAGATTTCACATTACATTAAGTGTGTGCCCTCAGTTCACTACTCTACTACCACATATCTACAACACAAAATCCATGTGTGTGTCTTCACAGTCCCAGCTGTTCCATATGGTGTCTTTTTATCTGTGTGACTGACTTGATTAAGGAGATTCGTTAATGAGTGGATTGAGAACCATATCTACGCCATCTCATATTCATCTCATTCTTCTCCATGGATACCCTCCTCTGCCCCCGCTTCCAGACACAACACAGCTCCATGGATACCCTCCTCTGCCCCCGCTTCCAGACACAACACAGCTCCATGGATACCCTCCTCTGCCCCCGCTTCCAGACACAACACAGCTCCATGGATACCCTCCTCTGCCCCCGCTTCCAGACACAACACAGCTCCATGGATACCCTCCTCTGCCCCCGCTTCCAGACACAACACAGCTCCATGGATACCCTCCTCTGCCCCCGCTTCCAGACACAACACAGCTCCATGGATACCCTCCTCTGCCCCCGCTTCCAGACACAACACAGCTCCATGGATACCCTCCTCTGCCCCCGCTTCCAGACACAACACAGCTCCATGGATGGATGAAAAACCAAATTAAAAGAGATTGTAGAGCAAATATTATAGCATAGACCATTACAAAAAACATTGGGATTTTCAACCCTTTGATCTCTTTGATCTCTGTAATATTTTGTCCACTGGACCCCATTTGTTTCTCTTGCTGTATGTGTGGATATTTGGTAGCCTGCTACAAGGTCTGTTTGTGCTGTATTTGTGCTGACTCCTATAGTTGCATAACAGCCAGTATACAGGCAACTGCCAAAATAATGGAAACACTTGAGTAATTGAGGGACACAAAGTATATTGAAAGCAGGTGCTTCCATACAGGTCTGGTTCATGAGTTAAGTAAGCAATTAACATCCCATAATGCTTAGGGTGATGTAGCAAACTGCTGGGCAGGCCATTATATTGGCCACAATGGCTATGCCCCCATAAGATGAGAATGCCCCCATCCACAGGGCACGAGTGATCACTTTATGGTTTGATAAGCATGAAAATGATGTAAACCATATGCCATGACTGTCAGTAACCAGTCTCAATCCAATTGAACACTTATGGGTGATTCTGGAGCGGCGCCTGAGACAGCGTTTTCTAACACCATCAACAAAACAACAAATTGTGAAATTTCTAGTGGAAGAATGGTGTCACATCCCTCCAATAGAGTTCCAGACGCTTGAATCTATGCCAAGGTGCATTGAAGCTGTTCTTGTTCGTGGTGCCCAACACCTTATTAAGACACTATATGTTGGTGTTACCTTTATTTTGACAGTTGCCTGTATACCTCATAAACAGATCTGGGACCATGCTAGATATTTGGGACCCCTACTGAATGACCAAAACCATAAAGCTTTGTTCACATTGGCAGTTTGCAGTCTGATCGGCTAAAAAGGACATGGAATCTGATATTTCAAGCCACATTTCAAAACACCTTCGTAGGTGGTTTGAAGTCAGATACAAATCTGATTCCTGGCCATGCGACTTGTGTCTGAACGGTCAAATCTGATTGATTTGCCCTTCAAGTGTTTTTTAGACTGTTATTAGGCATATGTTGCTGCTTGCTAGCTACTCTGACAGTTTGACAAGAACATGTGCTAGCTTGTTAATTGTTTACAAACAAATTAGTGAATGTACTAGAAAGCGTAACAGGTACCTAGCTAGCTAGTTGACTGCTGTGGTTAGCCAAAAATTACTAGTTTTGAAAGTTGGATCATCTTATCTTTTGAGGCTTCAAAAGTATTCGTTCACAGCAACTGGGAAACATCTATAGAAGGCATTGTTGTCACTTTAGCTTGCTACATAACTTCTGAGCGATAGGAAGCACCACCACCAATCAGCCTACACCACTGTGCACACACCCATCATTACTATGACATAACCATGTTAGCAAATTATTGCTGTTTGGACAGTCAGTATTCCAAAACGGATTTGAACAACAAAACTGATTTGAGCATTACGGCCTGCAGTGTGAACAAGGCTTTAGACTTCCTGTGGGAGATGAATACGCTACCTGCTTGGACAGAAAATATTAATAAACAATTTGGTTCGGGCACCATTAAGTAATTCAACCAGACGACTAATTTGACAGTTAAAGCTGAACAAAGAACTCAACTGTTTGTTTACATATCCTCCTATTTTCTCTTGCAAAATGCTTTAATGAGTTGAGATGTCACATATTTTGCATTCAGTATTTTAGAGGTTGTTTGTGTTGATCCTGTGGGGCTCTCTTTCTATGACTCAGCAAGGTGTGAGGATTTCTCATCCTTTCTCACTCGCTCTATATGGAATATCAAATAATTGCTTACATTTATAAACCTGAAGCATTGCATTGGAGTCTCTCTCAGCAGAGCAGGGCCTTGTGTATGGTTTAGTCTTACAGATTGGACAATTATCCGCAGCTTTGATGTACTTAGTGGGTTGTATTAAAAATAAATGTACTTGAATTTCCTTCACCTGGTGTTCATTATACTGTGTGTGTGTGTGTGTGTGTGTGTGGGTGCATGTATGTTTGTGTTTGTCACCAAGATCCAAGGGAAGTGGCTTAATCAGTTTGATTGTATTGTATCCGTTTCATTGCACTGTATACTAGATGTAATGGCAGCACTGTCTTTCTTTATTTTAACAGGCAGATTTATTTGCCATCAAGATCTTAAAGAAGGCATGGTGTGGCCAATCAATTTGATTGTACACCCATTACAATGGATTTCAAGTGCCTATCCAGATGTTTGGCAACACACACACACACACACACACACACACACACACACACACACACACACACACACACACACACACACACACACACACACACACACACACACACACACACACACACACACACACACACCACTCTGATGTGATCAAACCCCACCAGCTGCCATTGTCAAAACACAAATCAGAGGGAGGAGGAGAAGGAAGGCATTTAAAGTGACTGCCCGGTGAAATTCTTACTTTTAAAAGTTCATATTCTGTTAACTTAAATCAAAATGATGTTGTTGATTCATCCTATACTCACATTTGTGGCCAAAGCATAAATTGGAGAAAAAACATTTTTAAAAGCCTACCTCAAACTTGTATCTCAAACAGACCATTTAAAAATGCTTGCCATTTTCCCATAGAACATGTAATCTCTCTGAGGAGGATGAACTGGCCAATCAGCGGTCTAGTGCAGGGGTTCCCAAACATATTCCCTCAGGCCCACCTTCCAGCATTGGGGAACATCCCGCACCACATTTATTTCTATGGGCACAAGCACTGTTGATGACAAAAACTGTTCACACCCCTCTTGTTGGCTGAGAGAAAATTCTTAAGCTTTCAAAGCTTATTTCCTGCAATTCTACACATTTTGTCATGGGGTGCAGAGAAAATGTTGCAGTTTTAAAGCAAATTTTCTTACAATTCTATACATTTAGCCATCCCTAATGTGTATTAATGTGATAAAAGTGACTCAAACATTACAACAAAATCTATGGGCTTAAAAAACGAACTAAAAAACGTTAGCTGACATGGGCTAGTTGATCTGGACATTTCTGACAAGTTATAAATAGCTCTCTAAGGTATGCAATGACTGACATGACCAGAGGAAAACTGATGATGTACCCTCCAATTTTGTAAGTTGAAAAGCCGGACTGAGTTCCCACAAAAATATGTTTTTTGGGTGGGCGGGACCCCGTGCCACAGTTTGGGAACCACTGGTCTAGAGGATGATGAGCTGGCCAATCAGAGGTCTATTTGCATGAATATTTTTTATTACCGGTATACGCCTGCACCATTCTGTTGTTGGCATACGCTCACACCATTCCAACAAAGAAAAGCTGCTTTTTAACATAGTTAATTATAATTTTTTGAAAGGGAAACTATTTCACTCATATTGTAAGTAATTATAGATAATATATCGTAGAAATCTGAAAACATTGGGCAGTTACTTTAAATCACGAGTACATTTAAGGCTGCCCAGACTGCTTCACTTGCTAGGCTAGAGATGACAGAGGTATGATTTGGAGTTGCTGCCTTCCTTCTCATTTCAAGGATACCACTATGAACTATAAAGTCTCTCTCATTCAAAGAAATGTCAGAAACCAAGGTTCCTCTGGCTCATGATTTATGGAAAAGTGTGTGGTGTACAGGTGAGTAAACCTGTCTTCTGTACACAAAGCAAATCAATGAAAAAGCTATTTGCACATTACCCCAGCTTCATCCATGACATTATGATAGATGTACATTTATGATGTGGACCGCACATAGCATTGACACATAGTACTGACACTCACTCCGCAGTGGTTGGGAATGGGTATGGGAGCTGAACACGCAGCGACCCAGGCCCCTCTACTGTCAGAGATTACACATACTGACAAAAAAATTATGTATTATTTAATTTGTTGTTATTATTATTATTATAATAACCTTACGTTCAGTGTTTAATGACAACACCTTTAAAGCAAGACAAGTAAGTCCCAAATAAAATGTTGCATTTTTTTTCTGGTTTAATATATCTCGAAATGTATAGATGAAATTTTAATTTGCCATTTGGATCACTTCAAAGTGATACAAATGAAGGTTTTACGGAGTATAAGTACAGCAGCTTTGTTTACAAATTGCAGATCAGATTTCTCCAGGTAATTATGATGCAACGGGCCATTGATAATTGATCTCATGCATATTCTATATGTCCCTCTGATCCATCCATGACTACAGCATCACATCAACAATACATATGTAGCAATATCCCTCTCAATCAATGCAAACTAGACTCATAAATGAGAGTTGAGTGAAACAGAATAAACGTGTAATTTTGCTGACAAATGCTGACAGGTACTGTAGTATTCAATTGCTTCAACAGAGTCTGGATGAACCTAAGACATCTAGCACAAGAAAAATACTGAAAGAAGATAATTCTACACCAAAGAAGTTGATTGCCAAGTTATATCAAGGTTTGATTGAAACTCTACCTGATGGTTCAGAACCTATAAGGGGAAAAAAGGAAGAAATTGATATGTGAAAATGTTCATACCTGCTCCTACAACCAAAGAGAAACTACTGCAATTTAAGATAATTCATAGGACTTACTACATGCATGTAATGCACCCAGAAATGTCACATCTGTTGGAGATGCAAAAAGCACAAAGGAACCCTATTATATATGCTGTGGTCCTGTGATAAACTGACAGCATTTTGGGACAATGTATACTACCGTTCAAAGTTTGGGGTCACTTAGAAATGTCCTTGTTTTTGAAAGAAAAACTACTTTTTTGTCCATGAAAATAACATCAAATTAATCAGAAATACAGTGTAGACATGGTTAATGTTGTAAATTACTATTGTAGCTGGAAACGGCAGATTTTTAAATCTACATAGGCGTACAGAGGCCCAATTTCAACCATCACTTCTGTGTTCCAATGGCACGTTGTGTTAGCTAATCCAAGTTTATCATTTTAAAAGGCTAATTGAACATTAGAAAACCCTTTTGCAATTATATTAGCACAGCTGAAAACTGTTGTCCTGATTTAAAGAAGCAATAAAACTGGCCTTCTTTAGACTAGTTGAGTTTCTGGAGCATCAGCATTTGTGGGTTCGATTACAGGATCAAAATGGCCAGAAACAAATAACTTTCTTCTGAAACTTGTCTGTCTATTCTTGTTCTGAGAAATGAAGGCTATTCCATGTGAGAAATTGCCAAGAAACTGAAGATCTTGTACAACGCTGTGTACTACTCCCTTCACAGAACAGCTCAAACTGGCTCTAACCAGAATAGAAAGAGGAGTGGGAGGCCCCAGTGCACAACTGAGCAAGAGGACATGTACATTAGAGTGTCTAGTTTGAGAAACAGATGCCTCACAAGTCCTCAACTGGAAAAACTATTACAATTGTAAAAAAACAACAACATGTGGACTGAGCTGAAAACTAGAATCAGTGCCTAAAGTTCAGGTCTATTTGTAATGTTCTGCTCGCTAAAAACAATTTATCGTGAAGTAAACCCAATGTGTCATACATGGGTAGCTACTGTACATTATTTAAGGGAGTAATATGAAAATAGGTTTTCTGATGATACACTAAGAAAGAAACAGGAACATAATGTCAAAGGATTAATAGATGAATCAGAACAGAGTAGATGGACGAGAAAGAGAAGGTGCGAGCCATGCCATTGCTTTTAAGGAAATATTTAGCCCATTGAAATAGAAATCCACAATTGGGTCAGGAAATGCATTTTCAGAACTAACAAAATCGATAAACAAAGAAAATGCAGATACAACATTTTCTCTGTCTTTTGCAGGTGAAAAATACTCTTTGACGTTGACATGTGCTGCTACACTGAACATAGAGAGAGGAAGATTTGACTTGCAAATTGGCAACATTTAATTGGCAATTTGCTAGCTACATATGTTAACACGTTGAGTAGGTCTCTATAACACACACACTGCTGAAATATTATTACATTACACACATCCACTGTGGTTCCTACTATAGCTGGATGTGTGTAATGTAATAACCTTTCATAATTAAAAAAATAAGCTATATTTGAATGTAGACACTCATATGGAGTCAATGACTAAAATGAGGTACCAATATCAACTGTAAGTGAATTGTTGCCATCTATTGATCTGGTTGAACTTCCCAGCTAGCAGGCAAAACTGGTTGAACTTCCCAGATACAGTAGCAGGCAAAACTGGTTGAAATGACATCATTACAACATTACAGTTTTGTCCGCTGGGTTGTTAGTGTGATCAGAAGAGTCCAATTTACCATCCTCTGACATTCACAGATGCTCTAAACCAGAGCATCTAACAGACCTAAAAGTGTCATAGTGTCAGCTACGAGTCAGGTCTAAGTGAAGGAGTAGTAGGATGTTGTTACCGTACCAACATCAATTGGTCCATTTCTTCCAAAGATGTTGTTTACTTCCAAAGTTGTTGTTTACTTCACATATGTTCCATGGGTAAACCATATCATTTGATATCCATTTTGCGTTGACCTTTTTACCTTCAGTAGAAATGTTTCCACAGTCCTTTTAGTGAGCGGTCCATGAGATGTGATACAGCTGTATAATCACACAAACACAGTCGTTAAATATGATCAGGTCTTATCTCTTCCGTAGTTCTTCTTTTGTAGTTCCTTGTATTGTGCTCCCAAACACTCTCATTCATCTAATATAACCTAATTATCCTCCTCCGCTCAGTATCACTGCTCTCTTTGAGGGCCTTCTTTCTATCTTTCTATTTTTCTTTCTTTCTCTCTCAGACATCACACAGAATCAGTAACTTCCAGTAGAGAGACAGAATGGATGCATTTAATACAGCGGATGTGCTTTTCTAAGAGCCAATGTAAAACAAGTTAGTACAAAGGTGGATTCTATAGTACTTTTTCCACTATTTTCTATACAGATCTGAACTTGGCTCACTGGCCTAATATAAAAAGTTAGGGGATGCTAATTGAACACAGGTATCTCAATCAAACCGTAATTAAAGAGTCTAGAATCATTATCTTGTTTTCTCTTTCAGCTGTTTCCTACTTCGTTGCTTTACCCTGGATCCTGATAGGATTTGAAAAAGAGATACAACAGAAAGCTGCCCTTGCCTTCAGGATTTTTGCTAGGCTGCAGTCATTTGAGAATTCTAGATTGGCCTTATTAGACAGGCCCTTTGCTGAGGTAGCTGGAGCCTGTCTTCACAGTGAAGCTCTATTCTGTGGTAGTTCAACTTGACCCGTCACAGACAATCACTATACTACAGAAGCTTTCGTCCAACCCAATGTGAAACTTTCTATTCTTTTTTATTCTTCAAGCCCAACAAAAACAACAAGAACAACACTTCAAAGCTAGTCTTACCAAGTAGGCCTGCTTCCCTCAGAAAGATCTAACATTCTAGATGTGCCTCCAGAGCTTCAGCCTAGCTCTGTTCCTTGCTGCCATACCAGACTTGGAGGCTGTTCTAAAGCAAAGTGAATTAGCTTTTCATTTGCAGTGTTTGACTTGTACATGTTATTTTTTTACAAAAGAATTTGGGCCAGGATAGTCCACTCAGTAACAATTGCCACTGTTATCCAGGGAGTTCTGGGTTCCAAAGAATTAATCAAAATGTACACATCACATAACAGTGATGTTACACAGAAGCATATACAGCATTCCCAGTAGCATGCGTACCAACGCACAGCTAACACAACATACACAGAAGGAACCATCAGACGCAATTGCATAAATACAAAATTATACTCACATTACATCTGTCTAGGTTTGTGTACAGCTCTTTTGAAGGCGGACATGGTAGCTAGCTTTCGTGTGGATAAGTCCAGCTTGTTCCAGAGCAGTGGTCCAAAGAACTGCAGACTGCCTTGGAAAGCCATGTTTTTAACTGATGGTTATGCCAGCAGGTACGTTTCCCATTGTTCATAGGCTTTGGCTGTTGCACTGGTGCACTCCCAGAAGATGGGTGGAGATTCACACCTGAACAGGTGTGTATTCAGGCAGTTTGTGCTGTGTCACCTTGAAAACAGTCACTAGGGTGTTGTAATGGATCCTGTCCGTCAGTTAACCTCTGTTTTATGTGCTCCCTCCATGAATGCCCGGTCATGATACGAGCAGCCCTGTTGATGATACGCTGTAGCTGATTTAGGGATGGACATGAGTAATCCAGTATTCTGGTACTGAAATGGACATTAAAGCTTAATCTTTAACCAGAGATCAAAAACACATTTAGTGGAATGTGCTTTGTGGCTGCGCGATTGGGCATATTAAATTAAATTTAGTCTTGAAGACAACGTTAATTTACTTTGACTCTAGTGTTCCATTTCTGCATGTGCGGGGCACAACAAAAAATAAACCAAGCCAAGCATCACACCATTCTTCTCCCTAAATTCCCTTTCCCCTTCGTGTCTCATTCATTCAATTACATTCCGACCACTCCCTCCACACCAGCTCCCGTTAATCCTACAGAAAAAAAATACTCCAAAAATGTATCTAACTGATACACAAGCTACATTCTTTGCCAAATGACGACCGTTTTATCACAAATTCAAAATGGACTGGTTGATTGAAGTAGGAAAATATGTGTTCCAACAACGAGCTGCAGTTTTGGAATGATTGCGTCCGGTCTATTTTCTGCTTGAGCTACTTTGCAAACTGCTAGTGGCATTTTAAATTGGTTAGCCTAGGCTATAACCCCCCAAAACATAAATAAGTTCACCACTGAAAATATACAAAAAGAATAGTTTGATTAGTTTGATAAAGACAAATAGGCCTACTCACCAAACAGATGTCTAGGCCGTAATTCATCACCATGCAGTGTTCAATATCGAATTATTAATCCGTTTATAAAATTCCAAAGAACAAGCAGAATAAACAGAAAACATTTATAAAATGTTTGTATATTGAAAAGAAGACAGATTTTGGTTTCTAACTCTCAAAACATTATTTCAACTCGCCAAATTGAGCCCTGTTTAAAATGATGACTGTTCCAGGCACAATATTCTTCAGATATATGTATTATATATTCTATCCATATACTGTCCATAACTGTTCCCCGGGCGTCGAAGACGTGGATGTCGATTAAAGCATCCCCCCGCACCTCTCTGATTCAGAGGGGTTGGGTTAAATGCGGAAGACACAGTTGAATACATTCAGTTGGACAACTGACTAGGTATCCCCCTTTCCCTTTCCCTTCATGTCTATACATCCGATCATATACACTATATATACAAAAGTAAGTGGAAACCCCTTCAAATTAGTGGATTCGGTTATTTCAGCCACGCCCATTGCTGACGGGTATAAAATCGAGCACACAGCCATGCAATCTCCATAGATAAACATTGGCTGTAGAATGACCTTACTGAAGAGCTCAGTCACTTTATTTAAAAAAATATATGTTTTACCCCCTTTTCTCCCCAATTTCGTGGTATCCAATTGTATCTTGTCTCATCGCTACAACTCCCGTACGGGCTCGGGAGAGACGAAGGTCGAAAGCCATGCGTCCTCCGAAACACAACCCAACCAAGCCGCACTGCTTCTTAACACAGCGCGCCTGCAACCCGGAAGCCAGCCGCACCAATGTGTCAGAGGAAACACCGTGCACCTGGCTACCTTGGTTAGCGCGCACTGCGCCCGGCCCGCCACAGGAGTTGCTGGTCCACGATGAGACAAGGATATCCCTACTGGCCAAACCCTCCCTAACCCGGACGACGCTAGGCCAATTGTGCGTCGCCCCACGGACCTCCCGGTCGCGACAGAGCCTGGGCGCGAACCCAGAGTCTCTGGTGGCACAGCTAGCGCTGCGATGCAGTGCCCTAGACCACTGCGCCACCCGGGAGGCCCAGCTCAATCACTTTCAACGTGGCACCGTCATAGGATGCCACCTTTCCAACAAGTCAGTTCGTAAAATTTCTGCCCTGCTAAAGCTGCCCCGGTCAACTGTAAATGCTGTTATTGTGAAGTGGAAACGTCAAGAAGCAGCCGCGAAGTGGTAGGCCACACAAGCTCACAGAACAGGACCGCCGAGTGCTGAAGTGTGTAGCGCGTAAAAAACGTCTGTCCTCGGTTGCAACACTCACTACTGAGTTCCAAACTGCCTCTGGAAGCAACGTCAGCACTAGAACTGTAAGTCGGGAGCTTCATGAAATGGGTTTCCATGGCCAAGCAGCCAAACACAAGCCTAAGATCACCATACAGTACACAATGCCAAGCAAATCAGATAAAATTGTATTTGTCACATGCACTGAATACGACAGTTGTAGACCTTACCATGAAATGCTTTCTTACAAGCCCTTAACCAACAATGCAGTTTTAAGAAAATATAGTTAAGAAAAGATTTACTAAATTAACTAAAGTAAAAATGTAAAAGTAACATGAGGCTATATACAGGGGGTACCGGTACCGAGTCAATGTGCGGGGGTACAGGTTAGTCGAGGTAATTTGTACAGTAAAGTGACTAGAGTAGTGTAAAGCTCACCTGGAGTAGTGTAAAGCTCAGCTGGAGTAGTGTAAAGCTCAGCTGGAGTAGTATGAAGCTCAGCTGGAGTAGTATAAAGCTCAGCTGGAGTAGTGTAAAGCTCAGCTGGAGTAGTATGAAGCTCAGCTGGAGTAGTATAAAGCTCAGCTGGAGTAGTGTAAAGCTCAGCTGGAGTAGTATAAAGCTCAGCTGGAGTAGTGTAAAGCTCAGCTGGAGTAGTGTAAAGCTCAGCTGGAGTAGTGTAAAGCTCAGCTGGAGTAGTGTAAAGACCCGCTGGAGTAGTATAAAGCTCAGCTGGAGTAGTGTAAAGACCAGCTGGAGTAGTATAAAGCTCAGCTGGAGTAGTGTAAAGCTCAGCTGGAGTAGTGTAAAGCTCAGCTGGAGTAGTATAAATCCCAGCTGGAGTAGTGTAAAGCTCAGCTGGAGTAGTGTAAAGCTCAGCTGGAGTAGTATAAAGCTCAGCTAGAGTAGTGTAAAGCTCAGCTGGAGTAGTGTAAAGCTCGCCGCCATTGGACTCTGGAGCAGTGGAAATGCGTTCTCTGTAGTGATCAAATCTCGGTTTGGCGGATGCCAAGATAACGCTACCTGCCCCAATGCATAGTGCCAACTGTAAAGTTTGGTGGAGGAGGAATAATGGTCTTGGGCTGTTTTTCATGGGTCAGGCTAGGCACCTTAGTTCCAGTAAAGGGAAATCTTAACGCTACAACATACAATTACATTCCAGATGATTCTATGATTCCAACTTTGTAGCAACAGTTTGGGGAAGGCCCTTTTCATGTTTCAGTATGACAATGCCCTCGTGCACAAAGTGAGGTCCATACAGAAATGGTTTGTCGAGATTGGTGTGGAAGAACTTGACTGGCCTGCACAGAGCCCTGACCTCAACCCCATCGAACACCTTTGGGATGAATTGGAACGCTGACTGCGAGCCAGGCCTAATTGGTCAACATCGGTACCCGACCTCACTAATGCTCTTGTGGCTTAATGGATGCCAGTCCCTGCAGCAATGTTCAAACTTCTAGTGGAAAGCCTTCCCAGAAGAGTGGAGGCTGTTATAGCAGCAAAGGGGGGACCAAATCCATATTAATGACCATGATATTGGAATGAGATGTTAGTCGAGCAGGTGTCCACATACTTTTGGTCATGTAGTGTGTGTGTGTGTATATATATATATATATATATGGAATCATGTAGTAACCAAAAAAGTGTTATTTTTTAAATATTTGAGATTCTTTAAAGGAGATGGTTTGGGATGAGTTGGACCGCAGAGTGAAGGAAAAGCAGTCAACAAGTGCTCAGCATATGTGGAAACTCCTGAAAAAGCATTCCAGGTGAAGCTGGTTGAGAGAATGCCAAGAGTGTGCAATGCTGTCATCAAAGCAAAGGTTGGCTACTTTGAAGAATCTGAAATATAAAATGTAGTTTGATTTGTTTAACACTTTTTTGGTTACTACGTAGAAAATAGTAAAAAGTTAAGAAAAACCCTTGAATGAGTAGGTGTGTCCAAACTTTTTACTGGTACTGTAAATGTTTTCAAAATTTCTCCAGCACTGATGTAAGGTCATTTATGTAAATGGGGGACAGTAGGGGTCCAAGCAAACTCCCTTGTGGGAATCCATTCACCACAGGTTCCTGGCCTGACTTCGTGCTCTGCAGTTTGGTGTACTGACTCCTCTTTTGTAAGTATGATATGAACCACTTGATTGCAGTGGTGTCAAAGCCAAATTTTGCAAGCTTCCTCAGGAGCGTGTTGGGGTGAACAGTGTCAAAATCTTTCTTCAGATCCAAGAACAGTGCTGCTGTGTCCTCCTGGCTGTTACAAGCCGACTTGATGTTCTACACAACCATTTGCACTGCTGTAGATGTGCTGTGTATCTTCCTAAAGTCACTTTGATAGGCTGTTGAGTGAGAAATAGTTGACACCCTGTGTGTGCACCAGCCTTTCCAGCACTTTGGAGACAGCACAACTACTGGATGGTAGTTGGCCATATCCAATTGTGTGTGCGTCCCACTTTCGATTTTGTGTTAATGGGTTTGTGTGCGTGCATGCCACATCCGATTGTTTGTGTGTTCAGCTTTCTGCCTGTTAGCCTCCTGTGTCTGTGTTTTCCGGAGAGTGAGGGCATTAGCGCGCCATACCTCTCTCAGTTCCTGTTTGTTTGCTGTACTCATAATTTCAGCAATTTAGATTTACACTTCATTCGCGTTCACGTCAATGTTGAATGCTTGTTTTACCTGCCCATCTGATGCACTTTTATACTTCCTTCATCTAGCTCTCTTTTTAAATAAAGGTTGGAGTCAGAAAGAAACTGTTGTGCTTCTGATGGAAAAGTGTCTTTACTGATTGTGTGTATAAAATCTTGGACTTTGACCTGAATGGAAAATAGTCAATTCGATTGACTGCCCAGCCGACGCATTTTAGGTCCTTGAATATCCTTTGTAGGTTCTTAAAGGTTAGCAATAACGTTCCCAATTCCTCTAACGTCCATTTGCCGAATGTTCTGGGTGTCCCAACAGTGTTCCTTTCAGAAACATTCCCTGAGAAAAACAGACATGTTTTAAAGTTTCAGTTTGAAATTCCTTGAAATGTTTTTACCCATTACACTAAAAGTAACAGCCAGGGCAGATTATTTCATCTGTAACTGTACACATATCGTCTTAAAGCTACAATCAACAATCTGATCTCTCTCTCTCTTGCAGAGGAGCGGCCTGACTGTTCTAAGGCACGGTGTGAGGTGCAGTTCTCACCCCGCTGCCCTGAGGACTCGGTGCTAATCGAAGGCTACGCACCCCCTGGAGAGTGCTGTCCCCTACCCAGCCGCTGTGTCTGCAGCCCTGCAGGGTGCCTGAGGAAGGTGTGCCAGCCTGGATACCTCAACATCTTGGTAGCCAAGGGCTCTGGGAAGCCTGGAGAATGCTGCGACCTGTACGAGTGCAAACCAGGTACACTAGCTACCAATAACCATTTCTAGCAACTATTTGTGACATGGCAATATTGTTTTCTGACTCTGATACTTGGCTCATTGTAGTAATAATAATAATAATGATTATTATATTCCATTTTCTGAACGCATTTCCCAAGCTCAATGCCCACATTGTAGGCTACATATGAATGTTTACACTCATGAATGGCAGCTGCATCCTTCGACAGTGGTTTATCACCTCGAGTTGTGGTGTAATGAAGGCCCTAGCCCACAGAAGGAGTTGTTGCCAGGATAGGAATGTGCTGGTGCCGTGATCTCCCTGTTCACATAAACATACAGCATGACATATCAGTTAAAATACTGACACGTCTGTTTTCTTAACACACACTACTCCCAATGTGCTCTTCTACATGATTTTCCATGGTTGTCTCTGTGTTATGCCCTCCCTACAGGTATGCTATCTTAATTTGATCACTCTGTTATCGCATAAAATGTTTCTGCATTGCAGGAAATGTAAATTGTAGTCTATTCGATGTTTAAAAAGTATTTTAAAGTTTGTAATTTCCACTTAAAAATGTCAAACTTGATTTGCCCTTCCGAAAAATGTATCAACCCCTACAAAAATGTACATTAATAATTCACATTTCCTGTTGCTGCAAGATTGTTTTCCTGCTGTGAGAAACTGGTCAAATTAACATACTTACTGCAGCTCTGATGATTCTCTCTGTGTTGTGTCCTACCTAGCGTTTAGTGTGGACTGCAGCACTAATGGTTGTCTCTGTGTTTTGCCCTACTGTATCTAGTGTTTAGTGTGGACTGCAGCACAGTGGAGTGCCCTCTTGTCCTGCAGGTTCAGTGTCCACCTGACAGTTATGAGACCCAGGTGCGTCTCACCGCGGATGGCTGCTGCACCCTTCCCACCAGGTGTGCCTCGACCTCCCCCTGAATGCAACAATCAATGCACTTTCTTTGGCTGTTATATAAAGTAGTCAGGTGAAATAAGTCAGGTATGAGGGTGTATCCATCTGATGTGTACTAACTCTACGAATCCCCCTCTCTCTAGGTGTGAGTGTTTGCCTGGTCTGTGCAGTTTCCCGCAATGCACCGTGGAGAGCTCCCCTCAGGTGGTCTCCCGCGGCGACGGTACCCCCGGGCGATGCTGTGATGTGTACGAGTGTATCAACGGTGAGCTTGGCCCTTCTCTCTCCCTCTGCTTGGCTCTGAGCTGAACTGCACAGCACCAGGCTCACTGTGTCTGAGCTGTTATGCAGGGTGATGGTAAAGCCCTGTTTTCCTGCTTTCTTCTCTGGTTACTTTTGAAAGAATATTGTGCCATGCCAGCTAACGGGGGAGGTTAGGAGATAAGCACTAAGACATGAAGATATTTACACTCAATATATTTACACTCGGTGGGCGTCTTTGATAAATACAACCACATACCTTGCTGGATGTTAGGTGGAACCCGCTATGTGAAAATCCTTCTAACAACAAGATAGCATATTGACTGTTGAAGAGGGTTGTGTTGGTGGCATGTACTCGGTGAGAGGATGGCAAATGTCATATCTTTGATTTGTTTAACACTTTTTTGGTTACTACATGATTCCATATGTGTTATTTCATAGTTTAGATGTCTTCACTATTATTCTACAATGTAGAAAATAGTAAAAATTAAGAAAAACCCTTGAAAGAGTTGATGTGTCCAAACTTTTGACTGGTACTGTATACTAAATAATTGCTTAAACAGATGGGTTTATTGGTTTTAAAATACACCAGTTATGCTATTGTGGACCACCAGGCTGGTGGTGTCATGCAGCCTGTCATTTTTGTGTTTATACTTTTTCATAAGAACAACGACAAGTTGAATGTCGGACGACAATGTTCATGATGTCACTGCGACAACTGTATACAGACATCAAATCAAATCAAATCAAATCAAATTTTATTAGTCACATACACATGGTTAGCAGATGTTAATGCGAGTGTAGCGAAATGCTTGTGCTTCTAGTTCCGACAATGCAGTAATAACCAACAGTAATCTAACCTAACAATTCCACACTACTACCTTACACACACACACAAGTGTAAGGGATAAAGAATATGTACATAAAGATATATGGATGAGTGGTGGTACAGAACGGCATGGCAGATGCAGTAGATGGTATAGAGTACGGTATATACATATGAGATGAGTACTGTAGGGTATGTAAACATAAAGTGGCATAGTTTAAAGTGGCTAGTGGTACATGTATTGCATAAAGATGGCAAGATGCAGTAGATGATATAGAGTACAGTATATATACATATGAGATGGGTAATGTAGGGTATGTAAACATTGTATTAAGTGGCATTGCTTAAAGTGGCTAGTGGTACATTTTTACATAATTTCCATCAATTCCCATTTTTAAAGTGGCTGGAGTTGAGTCAGTATGTTGGCAGCGGCCGCTAAATGTTAGTTGTGGCTGTTTAACAGTCTGATGGCCTTGAGATAGAAGCTGTTTTTCAGTCTCTCGGTCCCTGCTTTGATGCACCTGTACTGACCTCGCCTTCTGGATGATAGCGGGGTGAACAGGCAGTGGCTTGGGTGGTTGTTGTCCTTGATGATCTTTATGGCCTTCCTGTGACATCGGGTGGTGTAGGTGTCCTGGAGGGCAGGTAGTTTGCCCCTGGTGATGCGTTCTGCAGACCTCACTACCCTCTGGAGAGCCTTACGGTTGTGGGCGGAGCAGTTGCCGTACCAGGCGGTGATACAGCCCGACAGGATGCTCTCGATTGTGCATCTGTAGAAGTTTGTGAGTGCTTTTGGTGACAAGCCGAATTTCTTCAGCCTCCTGAGGTTGAAGAGGCGCTGCTGCGCCTTCTTCACAACGCTGTCTGTGTGGGTGGACCAGTTCAGTTTGTCCGTGATGTGTACACCGAGGAACTTAAAACTTTCCACCTTCTCCACTACTGACCCGTCGATGTGGATAGGGGGGTGCTCCCTCTGCTGTTTCCTGAAGTCCACAATCATCTCCTTTGTTTTGTTGACGTTGAGTATGAGGTTATTTTCCTGACACCACACTCCGAGGGCCCTCACCTCCTCCCTGTAGGCCGTCTCGTCGTTGTTGGTGATCAAGCCTACCACTGTAGTGTCATCCGCAAACTTGATGATTGAGTTGGAGGCGTGCATGGCCACGCAGTCGTGGGTGAACAGGGAGTACAGGAGAGGGCTCAGAACGCACCCTTGTGGGGCCCCAGTGTTGAGGATCAGCGGGGTGGAGATGTTGTTACCTACCCTCACCACCTGGGGGCGGCCCGTCAGGAAGTCCAGGACCCAGTTGCACAGAGCGGGGTCGAGACCCAGGGTCTCGAGCTTGATGACGAGTTTGGAGGGTACTATGGTGTTAAATGCTGAGCTGTAATCGATGAACAGCATTCTCACATGGGTATTCCTCTTGTCCAGATGGGTTAGGGCAGTGTGCAGTGTGGTTGCGATTGCGTCGTCTGTGGACCTATTGGGTCGGTAAGCAAATTGGAGTGGGTCTAGGGTGTCCGGTAGGGTGGAGGTGATATGGTCCTTGACTAGTCTCTCAAAGCACTTCATGATGACGGAAGTGAGTGCTACGGGGCGGTAGTCATTTAGCTCAGTTACCTTAGCTTTCTTGGGAACAGGAACAATGGTGGCCCTCTTGAAGCATGTGGGAACAGCAGACTGGGATAAGGATTGATTGAATATGTCCGTAAACACACCAGCCAGCTGGTCTGCGCATGCTCTGAGGACGCGGCTGGGAATGCCGTCTGGGCCTGCAGCCTTGCGAGGGTTAACACGTCATGTCGATAGACGTATTATAAACCAGCCTTTAGTCTTGAAATCTTTGTTGTTTAGTTCACTACCGTACTCACTCTGTTTAGTAGAAGGCCTCACATGTGAATTCTTAAAGAGATGGGCGGGGCTAAGGCTTAATAGAATGCTGAATTGGTATAAGCAAAGATGAGCTCTCCAGTAGGTGTTCCAAAACATTCAAGGGTCATTTTCTGAAAAGTGGGGTTACAAGTTTATCAACTTTCAAAGCAGAATAATTTCCCAATTTTCCTCAACTGTAGTGTATGATATACCATTTTCTACTTTTATCCAATGTAAAAAACACCATTTCAAATGTTGCTACATAAGACTGAATCCAGCCAGTCAGTCACAAATTAGCGAGAGTGTCACGGCCTGACCTTAGAGAGCCTTTTGTATGTCTCTTTTTGGTTTGGTCAGGGTGTGATTTGGGTGGGCATTCTATGTTCTTTATTTCTAGGTTCTGGTTTTCTATGTTTTGGCCGGGTATGGTTCTCAATCAGGGACAGCTGTCTATCGTTGTCTCTGATTGGGAATCATACTTAGGCAGCCTGTTTTGCCCGTTTAGGTTGTGGGATGTTGGTTTTGTTAGCTCTGTGTAGCCTTCAAGACGTTACGGTCGTTGTTCTTTTGTTGTTTTGTTTGGTGTTCGGTTTTTTAATAAAGAAGCATGAACACGTACCACGCTGCACCTTGGTCTTCTTCCGACAAGCGTTACAGAGAGAGTAGGAGAGAGGAGGTTGAATGGGCAGAAGATTATTTTCATATTAAAGCAAATTCTCAAGGATTTACCGAGCCCACATTATGAGCGGCGGTGAACTTTCAAGTGTGAGCTAGCCGTTAAAATAATAATTTCAAGACCTTGCATTTAAAATAAGGAAATCTCCAGTATATTTACACTGAGAGGAAGTTTAAGAGAGCCATGGCATACTGTATGTTGCAAATGATGTGGGGAAAAGCAAATCTAGCAAGGAGGAGATTTTTCTGTTGGTTGACGTTGGGGGGACAGGGGAGAGGGTGTGACAGGCAGTGCAGCGCTTCCCTTCCCCTCTTAGCCCTATTAGCTAGAACAAACATCTGTTGGCGATGTAGAGCCAGGGGTCTGTGTCATCCCTACATCCTGCTGTGAAATTGCCTTTTGTATATTTAGTGATTTCAGAACAAAGAGACATGCGTTCAGAGATCTACCCTCAGAACATCAAAGCACCAAACAGAAATATACACTGATTGAACAGCTGGCTCTATGGTGGCTTTATCTGTCTGCCTGAAGGGAAGGAGGGAGCTGGAACTAAGATTCTCCAGCTGAAGGGGGTGGAGGGTGGAAAGGAAATGGGGAGTGAAGATGAACTCATCCCAAAGGGTGGAAACTGAACTGGGGATCAATAGAACAGCAGCTGTTGAGTCAGGTCACCCATGTAACACACACACACACACACACACACACACACACACACACACACACACACACACACACACACACACACACACACACACACACACACACACACACACACACACACACACACACACACACACACACACACACACACACACACATCACCCCTGCAACACTACAGCTCTGTTGTAATACTATCTAAGGTTTGCTGTGACTCCCAGTAATTAACATAAAACAAATGAATGCCAAACACACAAAGACACCATGGTAAACCCTCACTCTCAAGACATGCACAACCACTGTTTAGTGAAAGAGCTACAAATACTGAGGTATTTCTACACTATTATTGATCACTGTGTGTGTGTGTGTGTGTGTGTGTGTGTGTGTGTGTGTGTGTGTGTGTGTGTGTGTGTGTGTGTGTGTGTGTGTGTGTGTGTGTGTGTGTGTGTGTGTGTGTGTGTGTGTGTGTGTGTGTGTGTGTGTGTGTGTGTGTGTGTGTGTGTGTGTGTGTGTGTGTGTGTGTGTTATCATTCTACTTACATAGGTGTTGTAAGTAATTGATAAGCACCTACGTCTGGCTGCTCAATATGGCTGACACACTGTTTTGTGTGTGTGTGTGTGTGTGTGTGTGGAACAACATGCTGTTCTCAATCAATGACTACTCACAGTGTTTCAGTGTTTCGCTACAGGGGAACTGAAATTCCAACAGCTGTGTTATGGCGGTCGTTGGACAATCTGTACTCCGCAGCAAGCGTAAATTCAGACTCCTTGATTTAGCTGTTAAACTTGATTTCACCATTGCTTTTTCCTCCATTGTGTGCCCACTCGTTTAATGAAAGGCAGTTGAATGGACATAAAATATTTAATGTTACATGTTTCATGTTAAAAGCATTAAAGCTTGCAGACTTATCAAAGAACTAAAGGACATCATGTCTGTCATCTAATGCTACCTCCTCACAACCATCTGTGTTGGAAGCACTATTCAGGGAAGACAAACAGGGCAGGACATAGGAAAGAAGGTTTGACTGGATGAACTGTGGAAGCCATCTGCAAACAATGGTGTCTGCAGGCTTCTGTTGTCCCACTCTGACAGCAAATGTTAGCAACAGCAGATGAAACATGAGACAGTTGAGGCAGTCCGCAGAGCATGTTTGTAATGGCCTTTGAGCCTGCTGCTCAGACACACACACACACTTAGGTACCAGCTAGCTTCCTCCTCAGACGGTGATGTAACCCTCCTGCAGGGGAGATAAGCGTTTTATCAGGCTGTGTGTGTGTGTGTGTGTGTGTGTGTGTCTCGGTCGGTCGGTCGGTCGGTCGGTCGGTCGGTCGGTCGGTCGGTCGGTCGGTCGGTCGGTCGGTCGGTCGGTCGGTCGGTCGGTCGGTCGGTCGGTCGGTCGGTCGGTCGGTCGGTCGGTCGGTCGGTCGGTCGGTCGGTCTGTGATCACTCCTTCAGCCAGCTAATCGAGGCTATCGACCTCTCTAAGTTACCTCCATGGCAGGAGCAGAGAGAGCCCACAAACCTGACAAAGACCTGCAGTTGAACTACTGACAGGAGCCTCGATTATCTGGCAGAGGGAGAGATCCTGGTCACACACACACACACACACACACACACACACACACACTGCACTCAGGAGGAAAGATGCCAAGTTCATGATGTTGATGACCATTCATGTCTCCTCAGTCTGCTCCGAAAACAGTGAGACAAATAGAAGCACGTGTTTTGGCAAAGCAGTTGTTTTCCTTGTCTAGTTGGTTTGAATGGCATATGAGAACAAAGTATTGTTCATAGTGACTGTTGTTCCCATGATTGTAAATTAAATGGCATATGGTGTTGTTAGTGTTATAAACTGGGAAGTTATTGATCTAAACACTCACTCAGCAGACTACAGGTCTTACCAAGGAAGTTGATAAAGACCAGACTTTGTAATAAATATGGAATTAGTTTGTGAGTCATGGAGTAAATGAAATGTAAAACTTGTAGTGTTTTCGTGGTTTAAAAAGGCTCCTGAAATGTACAATTTCCACTTTAACATTTCAGTCTTACATTTTCCCTTAAGAAAAATGTATCAACCCCTACAAAAATGTCCATTAATTATAATCCACATACTAATTTTAATTTCCTGTTGCTGCAGGGTTATTTTCCTGCTGTAGCAAACGGGCTCAAATTAAGATCCTACATCTGTACACTACAACTTATGCTGCATTTAGTGGAGCCAGATGTTTTATAGATGTGCCTGTTGTGTCTTTATTTTTAGCCACTTGTTTATCCGTCTGCGGTGTGCTCTACTGTCTTTCCGAGCGTCATGCTCGCAAAGGAGCAGTAAAAGCTGCCAATCTCTGTTGGCACTTATGGCAGGTACACTTAAAGTTGGCATTTCTATTGAATGTGTGTGGCATTTGGATCGAGTGTGTAAAGTGCTACTATTGCAAGTGGACATGCTGGTCTATCCTTTATTCAATGGTAGCTCATGCTTGAAGCAAGGCCACTCATGCTTGAAGGAGGCAGTTGAGAGGAGCCTTCTGTCAGGAATACGAGGGGACTCACATATTTGAGCAATCTTGTTGACTCTGTACTGAAATTGCTAACTTATCATTTTGGGGTTGGGGAGTTTGTACAAATGAACAAGTATGTTAGTTTGGCTTCATGTACTTTGAGATGACATACAGTATCTGCCTATTCATGCCCTGCAACGAATATAGTAAGAAGCAGGTTGATGCTATCCCAGGCAGGCTGTGGCTATCTAACAGAATCTAGACAGCCATCTCTTTTCTGAAGACTGATCCGACCACATTGATGTTGTTAGCAGTTGATGTTATTCTTTAATAACACAGACCCCAAAGAAAATCAGGGGGAGGAAAATAGGTTCATTCAAAGAGGATAAATCATAGATGGTGTGCTGAGAGGTAGATGGTAGATGGTCGTTCCTTCCCGGTCCTCAGTGATTCTCTCTCAGTGATTCTCCCCTGAACAAAGGGACAGGATGTAGTTTATAGCCCAGCCCTAGCTTGTGGTTGACCAATTAGAATTCCTTGCAATAAAACTGTGCCAATGGTCAAATAACAAGTATCCTATTTCAGACTCAACATATAGACAAAATCCTCCCATGTCTCTGCATTAATCCCCTATTACAGAAAAAACACTATTTGCATTGATCATTCGTACTCTATTGACTTTTAGTCCTCTTGACCTTTAGTCCTGTATTGACCTCTCATCCTCTGGCTCTGCATTTTGTATTTATCTTCTAAATATTCTTATACTCCTCTAAACCATTTAAAAAAAATACATATACTTAAAATGTATTTTAAGAAACCAATAGAAAACATGAAAAAATAGACAGTACAAAAAAGCATTAGCAGTAAGCATAAAATCATTCACATTAAACACCTTACATTTCTATCAAACACAAAGGACATATTGTACTTGCTGTTACAATAGGATATAGATTTCAAACAAAGTTATAGAAAATAAGTATTAACAGGTGTAATGATGATGTCCCTTACGATTCCTACCACATCCTGTATTAGGAGGAAACTCACACAAAAAAATGATTGTCAATGTAACGGTTGTCGTCTGGAGGAGAAGAAGAAGACCAAGATGCAGCGTGGTAATTGTTCATCTTGTTTAATGAAGGTGAACACTCAAAATAAAATAAAAACAAATGTGAAAAAACCGAAACAGTACTGTCTGGTGCAGACACACAAAGAGAGAAAACAACCACCCACAAAACCCAACACAAAACAGGCTACCTAAATATGGTTCCCAATCAGAGACAATGACTAACACCTGCCTTTGATTGAGAACCATATCAGGCCAAACACAGAAATAGAAAAACATAGATAAACAAACATAGAATGCCCACCCCAACTCACGCCCTGACCATACTAAATAAAGACAAAAAACAAAGGAAATAAAGGTCAGAACGTGACAGTACCCCCCCCCCCCCCCCCCCTAGGTGCGGACTCCGGCCGCAAAACCTGAACCTATAGGGGAGGGTCTGGGTGGGCATCTGTCCGCGGTGGCGGCTCTGGCGCAGGTCTTTGTCCGCTTTAGTGTCCTCCTAGGAAGCCGCCGACCTAGGATTGGCAACCCTACTAAATGGCCCCACTGGACTGAGGGGCGCCTCTGGACTGAGGGGCGCCTCTGGACTGAGGGGCGGCTCCGGACTGAAGGGCGGCTCCTGACTGGCGGACGGCTCTGGCGGCTCCTGACTGGCGGACGGCTCTGGCGGCTCCTGACTGGCGGACGGCTCTGGCGGCTCCTGACTGGCGGACGGCTCTGGCGGCTCCTGACTGGCGGACGGCTCTGACGGCTCAGGACAGACGGGCAGCTCTGACGGCTCAGGACAGACGGGCAGCTCTGACGGCTCAGGACAGACGGGCAGCTCAGGCGGCGCTGGACAGACGGGAGACCCTGGCGGTGCTGGACAGATGGAAGACTCAGGTGGCGCTGGACAGACGGGAGCACCTGTAGTGAGGAGACAGAGAGACAGCCTGGTGCGGGGGGCTGCCACCGGAGGGCTGGTGCGTGGAGGTGGCACCGGATAGACCGGACCATGGGGGCGCACTGCAGGTCTTGAGCACCGAACCTGCCCAACCCTACCTGGCTGAATGCTCCCTGTAGCCAGGCCTGTGCGGCGAGGTGGAATAGGCCGCACTGGGCTGTGCTGGCATACCGGGGACACCATGCGTAGGGCCGGTGCCATGTACCCCGGCCCGAGGAGACGCACTGGAGACCAGATGCGTTGAGCCGGCTTCATGGCACCTGGCTCGATGCCCACTCTAGCCCGGCCGATACTAGGTGCTGCTAAGTACCGCACCGGGCTATGCCTGCTCACCGGGGACACCGTGCGCCTCACGGCATAACATGGTGCCTGTCCGGTCCCTCTCTCTCCAAGGTAAGCACGGGGAGTTGGCTCAGGTCTCCTACCTGGCTTAGCCACACTCCCAAGAAAATTTTTGGGGCTGCCTCTCTGACTTCCAACCGCGCCTACGTGCAGCCTCCTCATACCACCGCCTCTCCGCTTTCGCTGCCTCCAGCTCAGCTTTGGGGCGGCGATATTCACCAACCTGATTCCAGGGTCCCTTGCCGTTCAGAATCTCCTCCCAGGTCCAGGAGTCCTCTGATCGCTGCTGCTGCTGCTGCTGCCCGTTACCACGCTGCTTGGTCCTTTTTTAGTGGATGGTTCTGTAACGGTTGTCGTCTGGAGGAGAAGAAGAGGACCAAGGTGCAGCGTGGTAATTGTTCATCTTGTTTAATAACTTCTTGCCACTAGGGGGGTGCCATTTCGACATAGTCCAGATTCGTCTCCAAATTAAACTGCCTCGTACTCAATTCTTGCTCGTACAATATGCATATTATTATTACTATTGGATAGAAAACACTCTCTAGTTTCTAAAACCGTTTGAATTATGTCTGTGGGTGAAACAGAACTCGACTTAGAGCGATTTTCCTATGTGTATGTCAGAATTCAGAATTGTACTGGCTGTTCTGAGATCTGTGTATTAATTTGCCTGTCCTCTATTGGTTGAGATGCACTGCATACGCCTTCCCCTGGGTGTCAGCGAATAGGGAGACTTGAAATGGAGTCTCTGTGTAATTCCCAAAGTTTATAAATTGATTGGAATCACGGTGGCCATTCTTTTGGATCTGCGCTCGGGCGCGAAGAGGAGCTTTGCATATCGTTGTGGAAGCTCTGGTTTTAGCTCCTTAGATAATTCCGGTCATGTTTTTATTCGATATAAGCTTTAAAGACATCATAATCTTGTTATTTTGAACCGAATTATTTCAGTTTATATCAGTTTATTGCGATTTTCTGGCATTTCTTTGTGACACACTTTCAAGAGTTGGACACTTTCCCTGTACATGCCGAACGTTAGTGGCCATTTCGACAGGACAAGAGGACATCTTTCGACCAAAAGACGATTAGACCGGAGAAAGGACACATTGCCCAAGATTCTGATGGAAGCTCAGCTAATAGTAAGAACTATTTATGCTGATAAATCATTGTTCTGTTGAAAAATGTTAAACGCATAAGCTGCAATTTTTTTGGGGGTAGCTTCGCTTTGGCGCAACTTGTATTGCGCAGTAAGGTTAATTTTAAAAATGTAATTCAGCGATTGCATTAAGAACTAATTTGTCTTTCAAATGCTGTCCACGCTGTATTTTTTTAAGTTTATGATTATTTAATGATTAGACTAAGTCACTCTCCAAGATGGCGCACGACATTTTCTGCCCAGTTTAGCTACTTTTCTCATTGTATAACCACGATTTTTGTGGCTAAATATGCACATTTTCGAACAAACTCTATATGCATTGTGTAATATGATGTTACAGGACTGTCATCTGAAGAATTCTGAGAAGGTTAGTGAAAAATTTATATATTTTGGTGGCGATAACGTTATCACCCCTTTTGCATTGATTCAATGCTGGGGTGATGTTAGCTCATGTGGTATGCTAATATAACGATATATTGTGTTTTCGCTGTAAAACACTTAGAAAATCTGAAATATTGTCTGGATTCACAAGATCTGTGTCTTTCGATTGCTGTAGGCTGTGTATTTTTCAGAAATGTTTTAGGATGAGTATTTTGGTAATTGACGTCGGTCTCTGTAATTATTCCGGCTGCTTCCAACGCTATTTCAGATTGCAGCTGCAATGTACAACTGTGATTTATACCTGAAAAATTCAAATTTTTCTAAAAAAACATATCCTATACCATAAATATGTTATCAGACTGTCATCTTATGAAGTTGTTTCTTGGTTAGTGGCTATATATATCTTTATTTAGTCGAATTAGTGATAGCTACTGATGCAGGAAAGAAATGGTGGAGAAAAAAAGTTGTGTCTTTTGCTATCGTGGTTAGCTAATAGATTTACATATTGTGTCTTCCCTGTAAAACACTTAGAAAATCTGAAATATTGTCTGGATTCACAAGATCTGTGTCTTTCGATTGCTGTAGGCTGTGTATTTTTCAGAAATGTTTTAGGATGAGTATTTTGGTAATTGACGTCGGTCTCTGTAATTATTCCGGCTGCTTCCAACGCTATTTCAGATTGCAGCTGCAATGTACAACTGTGATTTATACCTGAAAAATGCACATTTTTCTAAAAAAACATATCCTATACCATAAATATGTTATCAGACTGTCATCTTATGAAGTTGTTTCTTGGTTAGTGGCTATATATATCTTTATTTAGTCGAATTAGTGATAGCTACTGATGCAGGAAAAAAATGGTGGACAAAAAAAAGTTGTGTCTTTTGCTATGGTGGTTAGCTAATAGAAATACATATTTTGTCTTCCCTGTAAAACATTTAAAAAATCGGAAATGATGGCTGGATTCACAAGATCTGTATCTTTCATTTGGTGTCTTGGACTTGTGATTTCATGAACATTTGATTATATGATATCCCTGTGGCTTTAGGCTAGGCTATGCTAGTCAGCTTTTTTGATGGGGGGGATCCCGGATCCGGGTTTGTGACTCTATAAAGGTTAATGAAGGTGAACACTCCAAATAAAAAACAACAAATGTGAAAAAACCGAAACAGTACTGTCTGGTGCAGACACACAAAGACAGAAAACAACCACCCACAAAACCCAACACAAAACAGGCTACCTAAATATGGTTCCCAATCAGAGACAATGACTAACACCTGCCTCTGATTGAGAACCATATCAGGCCAAACACAGAAATAGAAAAACATAGATAAACAAACATAGACTGCCCACCCCAACTCATCCCCTGACCATACTAAATAAAGACAAAAAACGAAGGAAATAAAGGTCAGAACGTGACAGTCAACAAGACAATAATATTCAATCGTCCTGTTGGCAAGGTAATCATTCACCAAGTCCTTTAAAAGTGATCAGCTCTTCCACACTGGTATCAGTCCCACATAAATAACTATTAGAAATGATGTTCTGACAGTCTGCCGGTAGTGAGGAATTCTTCTTCCGTTCCACTGGTTGCACTTCACCGGTGATCTTGTATCGTTTCAGGTACAGTCCTTGAATCGAAGGATATTGCTTCAGCTTCAGACTGTAGATTCTCATAACCTGTAACGAAGGAAACAAAAAAGTGAAAAAAACATGTCGTGGTTTCAATAGAAATTGATATTTCACATAGATTTCCCTAAGTAAGCATGTCCCGATTTTCAGGAAAAAGTTGGACATTTCACCTAGATATCCCTAATATGACGACTCTGGTATACAAGATAGAAGCTTATCAGGTTCTGATCATCTTACTATGCTTCTTCACCCGAGATTGGCCCCTGATTGCTAATCAATCAGTTATTTATTCTCCAGGCTCCGCTTTGTCATCAAAATGGACAACCTTGCAATGAGTGACATGTATCCATCGTGATTTTCCCTGGACTTTTACTGCTGACCTCGTTATGAGAAAAACTTGATAAGGACCTTCCCATCTTGGTCCTAATGTCTCTGTTACATGTTTTTTTACCATCACTCTCTGTCCTGGTACTACGTCATGTCCCCCCTCAGGACTTATTCCCCACATCTCTTTTACTTGTCTGTCTCCTTCCCCTACTGCATTAGAGAGTTGTATGCAATAGCATTGTGTCACTCATAAAGTGAACATCTGCTTTTCTCCAATCTAACGTGCCTGTCACTTTCACATTGTCCATTGTAGCTGCCCATCCTGCCTTCCTCACCCCGCCCTCCACAATGCTTGAACTGTCTGTGTATAAGATAAACTCAGGGTTTTCCAACGGATGACTCTTAGTAAACCCATCAGAGAGCTGATCCAAAACCAAATCACAACAGTAATGTTGAAGTAATGTGGTATCTGGAGGAAGCACCAGAGTAGCTGGATTACATGATGTGCCACGTTGAATGAGGATGTTAGGAGCCTCCAACACAGTTGACCATTTGTTCCAACGAGCAGCTGTGACCTGTGCAGCTCGATTCATTGTCAAAAGAGTATGAACAGCATGTGGACACTTGATGGTAAGATGTTGGTCGAGAACAAGCGATGCCACCATTGACACAGCGACGTAAGTAGCCAGCGTAGCTCTGAGTACCTTTGACCCCATCCCAATGCCATATCATCCAACTTCTTCTAATAGTAGCCTACAGGTTTCTGACAATCACCATGGTCTTGTGTCAGCACTGAGATCATGTAGCCATCTTTTTCAGCCACAAAGAGGGTGACCGGTTGGCCTGAGTCCGGAATGCCCACAGCTGGTACTGATGACAAAGCTAGTTTGAGCTTGCCAAAAACCTCTTTCTGCTCTTCCGTGAAGGCTACAGTCGTTTGAATCAGGGTCTCCCTTGAGGAGGTCATTAAAGGAGTTGTGCAATTTCGGCGAAGGAGTCCACACAGCATCTGTTGTAATTGCACAAGCCCACGAACGAGCGAAGTTCTTTAATAGTAGTGGGCTCTTTGGCATCTTGTATGACAGCCGTACGACTTTGTGTCATCTCTCTTTTTCCCTGTGAGACCAGTTGACCAAGGTAGATAACCTGTGATTGCATGAGTTGGGCCTTCTTAGGGCTAGCTTTATGGCCTTTGGCATGCAAGTGGTCTAACAGTGATTTTAGATCCTCAGCATGTGTTTCCTAATTTTGTGAGGCCAACAATATATCACCAACATATTGTATGACAACAGATGACATCTGAGGGAGATCTTGGAGATGTCTCCTCAATGCCTGATGGTAAATCAAATAACTATTATGAAGGCCCATAGGAGTCCTAGTCCACTAATACTGTTGACCATTCACAGAAAAAGCAAGCCATGGACGGACCTCTGGATGTAAGGGTACTGACCAGAACCCATTAGCCATATCAATGACTGAGAACACAGAGTGAGCAGGTGACAATGAGGAAAAAGTGGTTGAAGTGTCAGCCACCAGTGGAGTGAGCTTGGAGATGGCTTCATTTGCATTCCTGTAGTCCACAGTCACTCACCAGTCCCCACTTGATCTTTTCACTGGCCATACTGGGCTATTAGAGGCACAATGTGTCTTTTCAACTATACCCATGTCCCATACATCTTTAATCTCTACTTTTGTAGCGACCATAGCTTCCTTGCTAATGGGATATTGTTTTGTGCAAGGTGGGCAACACCTGTCAAGCACACTCGTTCCATATCCAAAGTTCCATACTCATTTTTATTCTTAGTCCAAATAGAATCAAGGCCTAAAATTGGTATCCACACCCCTGCATCAATCTTCATTGGACCAATAGAAATTGATAATGGTTTGGTTTGTTTCATGTCTGTCCCCCTCCCCTCAAGTTCAGGTGGTGGAGGGAAGTGTGAAGTGCAATTGAGATTGCATTATCTATGGATATTTTTTTATTTTGTTTATTTTTATTTAACTAGGCAAGTCAGTCTATGGATCTGTTGCGGCGGTATGTGATTCGGAGTGGGTCCAGGGTTTGGGATGATGGTGTTGATGTTTGTCATGACCAGCCTTTCAAAGCACTTCATAATTACAGATGAGTGTGCTACAGGGCGAGAGTCATTTAGGCAGGTTACCTTGGAGTTCTTGGTAACAGGTACAATGGGGGTCAACTTGGAACATGTTGAGATAACAGACTGGGACAAGAAGAGATTGAAACACTTGCCAGCTGGTCTGCACATGCTTTGAGAACACGCCCTGGTATTCCATCTTGTGAGTGTTAACCTATTTAAAAGTTTTACTCACATCGGCCACAGAGAGTGAGATCACATAGTCATCTGGAACAACAGGGGCTTTCACGCAAGACTCAGTGTTGTATTCCTCGAAGCGAGCATAAAGGGCAATTAGCTCTTTTGGGTGTTCTGCATCACTGGACATCTCACGTCGCTGATCTAACCAGAGTTAGTTTAAGGTACCGGTATTAAAGTAGTAATCCCTCAAATAGCGAACTGCCGGCTGCCTCTGTTGAACATTCCGAGGCTCCTTCATAACTTGATGTGTGGTAATCTGACCATGGCTGTAAGAGAGAACACATTGTTCTGTCTGGCTTTCTCCATGTCATCCCAGAGCAGGCAGAACAACCCGGCCCTATACACAGTTAGGGATTATCCCTGGGCTAATTGCTTAAGGTCTGGTACACACACTGCTATGGATGGGTGAAGCCTGGGGCTGACACAGCAAAGATATTACTCAAAAAGGGAAAAGGAGCCTCAGAAAAACCGACAGCATGAGCTCAAGACGTTTAAGGTGGTTTCCCGTCTCTCTCTCAGACCATGTGTTGAGTAGATTACATAAACTGTCAATCACCTGCCTCACCACGGCAACCACTCATCATGTTTCAACCAGCAATCTGCCCTCTTCTCTCTTCTCTTCTCTCTCAGCCCTCAAATGGGCAGGCTGAATAAACTTGAACTGACCTAAGCATGAATGATCTGAAAGTCAATACTTTGTGTTCTGCTTTCATCAGAAAGAATAATGTCTGATCCATAGAGATAGATAAATAAGTACTCATATAGTCTGTCAGTCAGTGTGTGCATGTGTGTTATACATCTGATATATGTTTATGCAAAGTCTCATGGGAAAATGGAGAGACATTATAAGAATATTTAGAAGATAAATACACAACGCAGAGACAGAGGACGAGAGGTCAATACAGGACTAAAGGTCAAGAGGACTAAAAGTCAATAGAGTACTAACGATCAATGCAAATAGTGTTTTTTCTGTAACAGGGGATTAATGCAGAGACATGGGAGGATTTTGTCTATATGTTGAGTCTGAAATAGGATACTTGTCATTTGACCATTGGCACAGTTTTATTGCAAGGAATTCTAATCGGACAACCACAGGCTAGGGCTGGGCTATAAACTACATCCTGTCCCTTTGTTCAGGGGAGAATCACTGAGAGAGAATCACTGATGACAGGGAAGGAACTACCATCTACCATCTACCTCTCAGCATACCATCTATGATTTATCCTCTTTGAATGAACCTATTTCCCTCCCCCTGATTCGCTTTGGATGTCTGTGTTATTAAAGAATAACATAAACTGCTAACATTTGGTGCCGTGACCAGAATGAATTGGTCTCAACAACAACAAGAAAAACTCAACTGTGTGTTGCTCCAGGAGAAAGAGAGAAGGCTGAGCACAACCCACTTTGGGAGAGTCAACTCTTAATCTCCCGATTGATGGCAGAAGTGCTGGGTGAGTCTAGACCAATATAATTTTAAAAGAACCAAATCAGGTTAAAATATGCTCCAACATATGAAGGACCCTTTGTTCCTTCAATCCACCCTCAGGCTGAGTTGCACAAGGATGATCGGGTTTCAAGCATCTGGTCAGCACTGCCTGGCTTTGAGTCAACAGATACTGACAGAGGTGACAAACGATGTCTTAGGCCAACCAGAACACAGGCTGTAAAAGGTAGTAAAGAGAAACCTCCGGTGACAGTATTCACACATTAATCAGCATCTCCAAAACAGTTGGATGAATGGTCAAACATGTTGAAACATCACGGAGAAGTGGGTATGAAAACATTGAAACATCCCCTAGAAGTGGGTATGAAAACGTTGAAACATCCCCTAGAAGTGGGTATGAAAACGTTGAAACATCCCCTAGAAGTGGGTATGAAAACATTGAAACATCCCAGAGAAGTGGGTATGAAAACGTTGAAACATCCTCTAGAAGTGGGTATGAAAACGTTGAAACATCCCCTAGAAGTGGGTATAAAAACGTTGAAACATCCCAGAGAAGTCGGTATGAAAACGTTGAAACATCCCCTAGAAGTGGGTATGAAAACGTTGAAACATCCCCTAGAAGTGGGTATGAAAACATTGAAACATCCCAGAGAAGTGGGTATGAAAACGTTGAAACATCCCCTAGAAGTGGGTATGAAAACGTTGAAACATCCCAGAGAAGTGGGTATAAAAACGTTGAAACATCCCAGAGAAGTCGGTATGAAAACGTTGAAACATCCCCTAGAAGTGGGTATGAAAACGTTGAAACATCCCCTAGAAGTGGGTATGAAAACGTTGAAACATCCCCTAGAAGTGGGTATGAAAACGTTGAAACATCCCCTAGAAGTGGGTATGAAAACGTTGAAACATCCCAGAGAAGTGGGTATGAAAATGTTGAAACATCCCCTAGAAGTGGGTATGAAAACATTGAAACATCCCAGAGAAGTGGGTATGAAAACTTTGAAACATCCCCTAGAAGTGGGTATGAAAACGTTGAAACATCCCCTAGAAGTGGGTATGAAAACGTTGAAACATCCCCTAGAAGTGGGTATGAAAACGTTGAAACATCCCCTAGAAGTGGGTATGAAAACGTTGAAACATCCCAGAGAAGTGGGTATGAAAACGTTGAAACATCCCCTAGAAGTGGGTATGAAAACGTTGAAACATCCCAGAGAAGTGGGTATGAAAACGTTGAAACATCCCCTAGAAGTGGGTATGAAAACGTTGAAACATCCCAGAGAAGTGGGTATGAAAACGTTGAAACATCCCAGAGAAGTGGGTATGAAAACGTTGAAACATCCCAGAGAAGTGGGTATGAAAACGTTGAAACATCCCCTAGAAGTGGGTATGAAAATGTTGAAACATCCCCTAGAAGTGGGTATGAAAACGTTGAAACATCCCCTAGAAGTGGGTATGAAAACGTTGAAACATCCCAGAGAAGTGGGTATGAAAACTTTGAAACATCCCCTAGAAGTGGGTATGAAAACGTTGAAACATCCCCTAGAAGTGGGTATGAAAACGTTGAAACATCCCCTAGAAGTGGGTATGAAAACGTTGAAACATCCCCTAGAAGTGGGTATGAAAACTTTAAAACATCCCCTAGAAGTGGGTATGAAAACATTGAAACATCCCCTAGAAGTGGGTATGAAAACGTTGAAACATCCCAGAGAAGTGGGTATGAAAACGTTGAAACATCCCCTAGAAGTGGGTATGAAAACGTTGAAACATCCCCTAGAAGTGGGTATGAAAACGTTGAAACATCCCCTAGAAGTGGGTATGAAAACGTTGAAACATCCCCTAGAAGTGGGTATGAAAACGTTGAAACATCCCCTAGAAGTGGGTATGAAAACGTTGAAACATCCCAGAGAAGTGGGTATGAAAACGTTGAAACATCCCAGAGAAGTGGGTATGAAAACGTGGGACCATTTGAAGCGTTATTTGAAACTCTACAATCTACATCCTTATGATGGGTTGCAGTTGTTAGCCGTTGTTAGAACAACCGTGAACATGGTGTACTTGATGAAAAGCTTTATAGAGCTGTGGGTGAGCAAGATGTGGTCGATGGATGGAGAGCCATACATATTTTCCTTACGGTTCTGACCAATGCATCCACCAATTGGGGAGAGATAACCAAATGTATTCAAAAACGGAAATAATTTTTTTTTGAATTTGAAGAAAGGTTTAGAGCAGAGGTGTTTAGACACTGTGGGTTACCCGACATGGAAGATGAGATACACTCAATTCCTCCAAAAATGAGGCAGTCACTCATCAGATGATGCAATCCATACATGATGATTTGTGAAAAACTGTTGTTTCCACAACTACTGACTGGGAGAGACAAAACTACGGCGACATCATCGACAGGTTGTCTCGACTGGACAGAGACATCAATCAACATAATAAACCGGCTGTTATCAGAGTTGTGCAGGTTTCCCCGAGTGAAACCAACAACATTATTCGTTCAGCAGAAGAGGAACCTGGTGTATGTTATTATTGCGGGAGTTCTGGTCACTGGCAAAGAGAATGTCGGAAGAGAAAACGTGTTCTTATGAGGAATGGCCAGGAGAAGCAGGGTCTGTCTAACGGAAAATGGAATCAGAACAACAGCCCCAACAACACAATGTTCATGCAGAAATGTAAGAAGCTCTCTCCAGTTCAGCAGCAGAGTGTGCAGGGATGCTGTGGAGGGAACTAATAGACCCCCTCTTACGTCCCATCTCAGCTGGTGTACATATGAAATTGGATGGACTATATGTGACAATGATGGTTAACAACTTTGCAGTAGATTTTTTCATAGATACGGGTGCTGAAGTCACTGTATTGCCCATATCTTATGCAAAACATATATGTCCTCAGTACACGGACAAAAAGATGAGAGCAACAGGTAGGGGGGACAGATATGAAACAAACCAAACCATTATCAATTTCTATTGGTCCAATGAAGATTGATGCAGGGGTATGGATACGCTCATTTGAACAACCAATTTTAGGCCTTGATGCTATTTGGACTAAGAAGAAAAATGAGTGTGGAACTTTGGATATGGAACGAGTGTGCTTGACAGGTGTTGCCCACCTTGCACAAAACAATATCCCATTAGCAAGGAAGCTATGGTCGCTACAAAAGTAGAGATTAAAGATGTATGGGACATGGGTATAGTTGAAAAGACACATTGTGCCTCTAATAGCCCAGTATGGCCAGTGAAAAGATCAAGTGGGGACTGGTGAGTGACTGTGGACTACAGGAATGCAAATGAAGCCATCTCCAAGCTCACTCCACTGGTGGCTGACACTTCAACCACTTTTTCCTCATTGTCACCTGCTCACTCTGTGTTCTCAGTCATTGATATAGCTAATGGGTTCTGGTCAGTACCCTTACATCCAGAGGTCCGTCCATGGCTTGCTTTTTCTGTGAATGGTCAACAGTATTAGTGGACTAGGACTCCTATGGGCCTTCATAATAGTTATTCGATTTACCATCAGGCATTGAGGAGACATCTCCAAGATCTCCCTCAGATGTCATCTGTTGTCATACAATATGTTGATGATATATTGTTGGCCTCACAAGATGAGGAAACACATGCTGAGGATCTAAAATCACTGTTAGACCACTTGCATGCCAAAAGCCATAAAGCTAGCCCTAAGAAGGCCCAACTCATGCAATCACAGGTTATCTACCTTGGTCAACTGGTCTCACAGGGAAAAAGAGAGATGACACAAAGTCGTACGGCTGTCATACAAGATGCCAAAGAGCCCACTACTATTGAAGAACTTTGCTCCTTCATGGACTTGTGCAATTACAACAGATGCTGTGTGGACTCCTTCGCCGAAATTGCACAACTCCTTAATGACCTCCTCAAGTGAGACCCTGATTCAAATGACTGTAGCCTTCACGGAAGAGCAGAAAGAGGTTTTTGGCAAGCTCAAACTAGCTTTGTCATCAGTACCAGCTTTGGGCATTCCGGACTCAGGCCAACCGGTCACCCTCTTTGTGGCTGAAAAAGATGGCTACATGATCTCAGTGCTGACACAAGACCATGGTGATTGTCAGAAACCTGTAGGCTACTATTAGAAGAAGTTGGATGATATGGCATTGGGATGGGGTCCCTGTCTCAGAGCTGTGCAGGCTACTTACGTCGCTGTGTCGATGGTGGCATCGCTTGTTCTCAACCAACATCTTACCATCAAGTGTCCACATGCTGTTCATACTCTTTTGACAATGAATCGAGCTGCACAGGTCACAGCTGCTCATTGGAACAAATGGTCAACTGTGTTGGAGGCTCCTAACATCATCATTCAACGTGGCACACCATGTAATCCAGCTACTCTGGTGCTTCCTCCAGACACCACATTACTTGAACACAACTGTTGTGAGTTGCTTTTGGATCAGCTCTCTGATGGGTTTACTAAGAGTCTTCCATTGGAAAACCCTGAGTTTATGTGAGAATGGTGTCCATAGACTACTGCTCAGCGTTCAACACCATAGTGCCCTCCAAGCTCATCACCAAGCTGGTGGACCCTAGGACAGAATACCTCCCCCTGTAAAATGGATCCTGGACTTCCTGACGGGCCGGTCCCAGGTGGAGAGGGTAGGCAATAACACCTCAGCTACGCTGATCCTCAACATGGGGGCCCCTCGGGGGGGGGGGGGTGTTTAATCCCCTCCTGTTCTCCCTTGGGTCCCTGGGACTGATTTAGGAGTGTGGTGCCAGGACAACAACCTCTCCCTCAACGTCAGTAAGACCAAGAAGCTGATCGTGGATTACAGGAGAAAGTTGAGAGAGCACGCCCCCATCCACATTGATTAGGCTGCAGTGGAGCAGGTCAAAAGATTCAAGTTCCTTGGCGTCCACGTCACTAAGGACTTAACATGGTCCACACACACCCGCACAGTCGTGAAGAGGGCAGAACAGTGCTTCTTCCCCCTCAGGAGGCTGAAAAGATTTGTCATGGGCCCTCAGATCCTCAAAAAGTTATACAGCTGCACCATCGAGAACGACTTGACTGGCTGCATCACTGCTTGGTATGGCAAATGCAACGCCCTTGACCGCAAAGCGCAACAGAGGGTGGTGCAGACATTCCAGTACATCACTGGGGCCGAGCTTCCTGCCATCCAGGACCTCTATATCAGAGGTTGTCAGAGGAAGGTCAGAAAAATTGTGAAAGACTCCAGCCACCCTAGCCATGAAGTGTTGGCTCTGCTACCGTCCGGCAAACGATACCGAAACATCAGCTCTTGGACCAACAGGCTCTGAGACAGCTTCTACCCCCCAAGCCATAAGACTGCTAAATAGTTAATTAACTCACAAGACTATATATACACACTCACACACATTGACATACACTACATAAGCACACACACGCATACCGACATAACCTGTGCGATTGGGTCCTGGACTTCCTGACGGGCCGTCCCCAGGTGGTGAAGGTAGAAAACAACATCTCCACTTCGCTGATCCTCAACACTGGGGCCCCACAAGGTTGTGTGCTCAGCCCCCTCCTGTACTCCCTGTTCACCCATGACTGCGTGGCCATGCACGCCTCCAACTCAATCATCAAGTTAGCAGACGACACAACAGAGTGGTCTTGATCACCAACGACGAGACAGCCTATAAGGAGGAGGTGGAAAGTTCCTCGGCGTACACATAACGGACAAACTGAAATGGTTCACCCACACAGACAGTGTGGTGAAGAAGGCACAACAGCGAGGCTAAAGAAATTTGGCTTGTCACCAAATTTGGCTTGTCAACAGATGCACAATTGAGAGCATCCAGTCGGGCTGTATCACCGCCTAGTACGTCAACTGCACTGCCCAAAACCGCAGGGCTCTCCAGAGGGTGGTGCGGTCTGTACAACGCATCACCGGGGGCAAACTACCTGCCCTCCATGATACATACAGCACATTTACATTTACATTTAAGTCATTTAGCAGACGCTCTTATCCAGAGCGACTTACAAATTGGTGCATTCACCTTATGACATCCAGTGGAACAGCCACTTTACAATAGTGCATCTAAATCTTTTAAGGGGGGGGGGGGTGAGAAGGATTACTTTATCCTATCCTAGGTATTCCTTAAAGAGGTGGGGTTTCAGGTGTCTCCGGAAGGTGGTGATTGACTCCGCTGTCCTGGCGTCGTGAGGGAGTTTGTTCCACCATTGGGGGGCCAGAGCAGCGAACAGTTTTGACTGGGCTGAGCGGGAACTGTACTTCCTCAGTGGTAGGGAGGCGAGCAGGCCAGAGGTGGATGAACGCAGTGCCCTTGTTTGGGTGTAGGGCCTGATCAGAGCCTGGAGGTACTGAGGTGCCGTTCCCCTCACAGCTCCGTAGGCAAGCACCATGGTCTTGTAGCGGATGCGAGCTTCAACTGGAAGCCAGTGGAGAGAGCGGAGGAGCGGGGTGACGTGAGAGAACTTGGGAAGGTTGAACACCAGACGGGCTGCGGCGTTCTGGATGAGTTGTAGGGGTTTAATGGCACAGGCAGGGAGCCCAGCCAACAGCGAGTTGCAGTAATCCAGACGGGAGATGACAAGTGCCTGGATTAGGACCTGCGCCGCTTCCTGTGTGAGGCAGGGTCGTACTCTGCGGATGTTGTAGAGCATGAACCTACAGGAACGGGCCACCGCCTTGATGTTAGTTGAGAACGACAGGGTGTTGTCCAGGATCACGCCAAGGTTCTTAGCGCTCTGGGAGGAGGACACAATGGAGTTGTCAACCGTGATGGCGAGATCATGGAACGGGCAGTCCTTCCCCGGGAGGAAGAGCAGCTCCGTCTTGCCGAGGTTCAGCTTGAGGTGGTGATCCGTCATCCACACTGATATGTCTGCCAGACATGCAGAGATGCGATTCGCCACCTGGTCATCAGAAGGGGGAAAGGAGAAGATTAGTTGTGTGTCGTCTGCATAGCAATGATAGGAGAGACCATGTGAGGTTATGACAGAGCCAAGTGACTTGGTGTATAGCGAGAATAGGAGAGGGCCTAGAACAGAGCCCTGGGGGACACCAGTGGTGAGAGCACGTGGTGAGGAGACAGATTCTCGCCACGCCACCTGGTAGGAGCGACCTGTCAGGTAGGACGCAATCCAAGCGTGGGCCGCGCCGGAGATGCCCAACTCGGAGAGGGTGGAGAGGAGGATCTGATGGTTCACAGTATCGAAGGCAGCCGATAGGTCTAGAAGGATGAGAGCAGAGGAGAGAGAGTTAGCTTTAGCAGTGCGGAGCGCCTCCGTGATACAGAGAAGAGCAGTCTCAGTTGAATGACTAGTCTTGAAACCTGACTGATTTGGATCAAGAAGGTCATTCTGAGAGAGATAGCGGGAGAGCTGGCCAAGGACGGCACGTTCAAGAGTTTTGGAGAGAAAAGAAAGAAGGGATACTGGTCTGTAGTTGTTGACATCGGAGGGATCGAGTGTAGGTTTTTTCAGAAGGGGTGCAACTCTCGCTCTCTTGAAGACGGAAGGGACGTAGCCAGCGGTCAGGGATGAGTTGATGAGCGAGGTGAGGTAAGGGAGAAGGTCTCCGGAAATGGTCTGGAGAAGAGAGGAGGGGATAGGGTCAAGCGGGCAGGTTGTTGGGCGGCCGGCCGTCACAAGACGCGAGATTTCATCTGGAGAGAGAGGGGAGAAGGAGGTCAGAGCACAGGGTAGGGCAGTGTGAGCAGAACCAGCGGTGTCGTTTGACTTAGCAAACGAGGATCGGATGTCGTCGACCTTCTTTTCAAAATGGTTGACGAAGTCATCTGCAGAGAGGGAGGAGGGGGGGGGGGGGGAGGATTCAGGAGGGAGGAGAAGGTGGCAAAGAGCTTCCTAGGGTTAGAGGCAGATGCTTGGAATTTAGAGTGGTAGAAAGTGGCTTTAGCAGCAGAGACAGAAGAGGAAAATGTAGAGAGGAGGGAGTGAAAGGATGCCAGGTCCGCAGGGAGGCGAGTTTTCCTCCATTTCCGCTCGGCTGCCCGGAGCCCTGTTCTGTGAGCTCGCAATGAGTCGTCGAGCCACGGAGCGGGAGGGGAGGACCGAGCCGGCCTGGAGGATAGGGGACATAGAGAGTCAAAGGATGCAGAAAGGGAGGAGAGGAGGGTTGAGGAGGCAGAATCAGGAGATAGGTTGGAGAAGGTTTGAGCAGAGGGAAGAGATGATAGGATGGAAGAGGAGAGGGTAGCGGGGGAGAGAGAGCGAAGGTTGGGACGGCGCGATACCATCCGAGTAGGGGCAGTGTGGGAAGTGTTGGATGAGAGCGAGAGGGAAAAGGATACAAGGTAGTGGTCGGAGACTTGGAGGGGAGTTGCAATGAGGTTAGTGGAAGAACAGCATCTAGTAAAGATGAGGTCGAGCGTATTGCCTGCCTTGTGAGTAGGGGGGGAAGGTGAGAGGGTGAGGTCAAAAGAGGAGAGGAGTGGAAAGAAGGAGGCAGAGAGGAATGAGTCAAAGGTAGACGTGGGGAGGTTAAAGTCGCCCAGAACTGTGAGAGGTGAGCCGTCCTCAGGAAAGGAGCTTATCAAGGCATCAAGCTCATTGATGAACTCTCCGAGGGAACCTGGAGGGCGATAAATGATAAGGATGTTAAGCTTGAAAGGGCTGGTAACTGTGACAGCATGGAATTCAAAGGAGGCGATAGACAGATGGGTAAGGGGAGAAAGAGAGAATGACCACTTGGGAGAGATGAGGATCCCGGTGCCACCACCCCGCTGACCAGAAGCTCTCGGGGTGTGCGAGAACACGTGGGCGGACGAAGAGAGAGCAGTAGGAGTAGCAGTGTTATCTGTGGTGATCCATGTTTCCGTCAGTGCCAAGAAGTCGAGGGACTGGAGGGAGGCATAGGCTGAGATGAACTCTGCCTTGTTGGCCGCAGATTGGCAGTTCCAGAGGCTACCGGAGACCTGGAACTCCACGTGGGTCGTGCGCGCTGGGACCACCAGATTAGGGTGGCCGCGGCCACGCGGTGTGGAGCGTTTGTATGGTCTGTGCAGAGAGGAGAGAACAGGGATAGACAGACACATAGTTGACAGGCTACAGAAGAGACTACGCTAATGCAAAGGAGATTGGAATGACAAGTGGACTACGCGTCTCGAATGTTCAGAAAGTTAAGCTTACGTAGCAAGAATCTTATAGACTAAAAAGATTAAGATGATACAGTACTGCTGAAGTAGGCTAGCTGGCAGTGGCTGCGTTGTTGACTCTGTAGGCTAGCTGGCAGTGGCTGCGTTGTTGACACTACACTAATCAAGTCGTTCCGTTGAGTGTAATAGTTTCTACAGTGCTGCTATTCGGGGGCTAGCTGGCTAGCTAGCAGTGTTGATTACGTTACGTTGCGTTAAAAGAACGACAGTAGCTGGCTAGCTAACCTAGAAAATCGCTCTAGACTACACAATTATCTTTGATACAAAGACGGCTATGTAGCTAGCTGTGTAGCTAGCTACGATCAAACAAATCAAACCGTTGTACTGTAATGAAATGAAATGAAAATGTGATACTACCTGTGGAGCGAAGCGGAATGCGACCGGGTTGTATTCGGTAGACGTTGGCTAGCTGTTGGCTAGCTAGCAGTGTCTCCTACGTTAAGGACGACAAGTAGCTGGCTAGCTAACCTCGGTAAATTAAGATAATCACTCTAAAACTACACACTCTAAACTACACAATTATCTTGGATACGAAGACAGCAAAGACAGCTATGTAGCTAGCTAACACTACACTAATCAAGTCGTTCAGTTGAGTGTAATAGTTGCTACAGTGCTGCTATTCGGTAGACGGTGGACGTTTGCTAGCTGGCTAGCTGCTGGGCAGATAGCAGTGTAGACTGCGTTAGGACGACGAAATACGATAATTACGCAATTATCTTTGATACAAAGACGGCTATGTAGCTAGCTAAGAAGAAATTGCTAAGATTAGACAAATCAAACCGTTGTACTATAATGAAATGTAATGAAATGTAATGAAAAGTTATACTACCTGCGGACCAAAGCGCGAATGCGACCGCTCGCTCCAACCCGATGTCACAGGAAGGCCAAAAAGATCATCAAGGACAACAACCACCCGAGCCACTGCCTGTTCATCCCGCTACCATCCAGAAGGCGAGGTCAGTACAGGTTCTTCAAAGCTGGGACCAAGAGACAGAAGCTATTTTTCAATCTCAAGGCCATCAGACTGTTAAAAAGCCATCACTAACACAGAGAGGCTGCTGCCTACATACAGATTTGAAATCATTGGCCACTCTTCATAAATGAATCACTAGTCACTTTATTAATGCCACTTTAATAATGACGTTTACATATCTTGCTTTACTCATCCCATATGTATATACTGTATTTTATACCATCTATTGCATCTTGTCTATGCCGCTCGGTCATTGCTCGTCCACATATTTATATGTACATATTCTTATTCCATCCCTTTACTTAGATTTGTGTGTATTAGGTAGTTGTTGTGGAATTGTTAGATTACTTGTTGATATTGCTGCACTGTCAGAGCTAGAAGCACAAGTATTCCGCTACACTCGCAATAACATCTGCTAACCATGTGTATGTGACCAATAAATGTGATTTGATTTGATTTGACAACATAAATACACACGCACATACACGAACACACACACTTTTACAGTCATCATATGCTGCTGCTACTCTGTTCTCTTATTATTATATATCCTGATGCCTAATCAGTTTACCCTGCCTTCATGTAAATATCTACAGTACCAGTCGAAAGTTTGGACACACCTACTCATTCAAGGATTTTTCTTTATTTTTACTATTTTCTTCATTGAAATAACACATATGGAACACATGAAATAACACATATGGAATCATGTAGTAACCAAAAAAGTGTTAAACAAATTTAAATATATTTTATATTTGAGATTCTTCAAAGTAGTCACCTGCCTTGATGACAGCTTTGCACACTCTTGGTATTCTCTCAATCAGCTTAATGAGGAATGCTTTTCCAACAGTCTTGAAGAAGTATGCTGAGCACTTGTTGGCTGCTTTTCCTTCACTCTGCGTTGCAACTCATCCCAAACTATCTCAATTGGAGTGAGGTCATGTGATTGTATAGGCCAGGTCATCTGCTGCAGCACTCCATCACTTTCCTTGGTCAAGTAGCCCTTACACAGCCTGGAGGTGTGTTTTGGGGTAATTGTCCTGTTGAAAAACAAATGATAGTTACACAAAGCGCAAACCCGATGGGATGGCGTATCGCTTCAGAGTGTTGTGGTAGCCATGCTGGTTAAAACCTCTACGGACCACCCATCCCGGATCCGGGATCATTCTCATCAGAAACGCTGACTAGCATAGCCTAGCCTAGCGCCACAGGGATATCATATAATATAATTTCATGAAATCACAAGTCCAATACAGCAAATGAAAGATAAACATCTTGTGAATCCAGCCAACATGTCCGATTTTTTTAATGTTTTACAGCGAAAACACAACATATATTTATGTTAGCTCACCACAATAGCCCAAAACACAACGCCATTTTTTCACCGTAAAGATAGCTTTCACAAAACCCACAAATAGAGATAAAATTAATCACTAACCTTTGAACAACTTCATCAGATGACAGTCTTATGACATCATGTTATACAATACATTTATGTTTTGTTCGAAAATGTGCATATTTATAGCTACAAATCGGGGTTTTACATTGCCGCCATGGTCACAAATGGCACCAAAATGTCCGGAGAAATTTTAGACAGCCACGTAATCTAACAAAAAAAATCATCATAAACTTTGCTGAAAAATACATGTTGCACATATAATTAAAGATACACTGGTTCTTAATGCAACCGCTGTGTTAGATTTAAAAAAATAACTTTAGTACAAAGCACAGCATGCAATAATCTGAGACAGCGCTCAGCCATTCTCCACCATGTTGGAGTCCAAAGAGTCCACAAAAATACGAAATAACATCATAAATATTCCCTTACCTTTGATGAACTTTCATCAGAATGCAGTGCCAGGAATCCTAGTTCCACAATAAATCGTTGTTTTGTTTTAGAATGTCCATTTCTTCTGTCGAATTAGCAACTTTGGCTAGCATGTGTAGCTCACGTGTCCATGAAGAATTTACGCATGAACGAAAAATTCAAAAAGTGATAATAAAAGTCGAATAAACTGGTCAAACTCAGTTGAGAATCCATCTTTAGGATGTTTTTCACAAATATATCCAATAACGTCCCAGACGGAGCATTTCTTTGTGTCTACCTAACACATTGCAGACAAAGATATGACAAGCCCTAAGTGCGTAGCCAAATACTGCCAAAATGGCTGACCTCTCACTCCAACGACTCCCATCCAGTCCCAGAGAAGGCTAGACACTTCATTCCATGTTCTACTGCCTGTTGACATCTAGTGGAAGGCGTATGAAGTGCATACAGATCCATAAATACAAGACAATTGAATAGGCGAAGCCTTTCACAGAGACCCATTTCAGAATTTTCACTTCCTGTTTGGAAGTTTGCCTACCAAATGAGTTCTGTTTTACTGACATATATAATTCACAGTTTTAGAAACTTCAGAGTGTTTTCTATCCAATAGTAATAATAATATGCATATCATATGATCTAGGACAGAGTACGAGGCCGTTTAAATTGGGCACAATTTTATCCAGAAGTGAAAAGGGCGCCCCCTATTTCCAAGAGGTTAAGTGTGCCTTGAACTCTAAATAAATCATAGACAGTGTCACCAGCAATGCACCCCATACCATTACACCTCCTCCATGCTTCACGGTGGGAAATACACATGCAGAGATCATCAAGACTCGGCGGTTGCAACCAAAAATCTCATATTTGGACTCATTAGACCAAAGGACAGATTTCCACATGTCTAATGCCCATTACTCATGTTTCTTGGCCCAAGCAAGTGTCTTCTTCTTATTGGTGTCTATTAGTAGTGGTTTCTTTGCAGCAATTCGACCATGAAGGCCTGATTCCCGCAGTCTCCTCTGAACAGTTAATGTTGAGATGTGTCTGTTACTTCAACTCTGTGCAATTTCAGGTGCAGTTAACTCTAATAAACTTATCCTCTGCAGCGGAGGTAACTCTGGGTCATCCTTTCCTGTGGCGGTACTCATGAGAGCCAGTTTCCTCATAGTGCTTGATGGTTTTTGCGACTGCACTTGAAGAAACTTTCAAAGTCCTTGAAATGTTCCATATTGACTGACCTTCATGTCTTAAAGTAATTAGAAACTGTCATTCCTCTTTGCTTATTTGAGCTGTTCTTGCCATAATATGGACTTGGTCTTTTACCAAATAGTGCTATCATCTGTATACCACCCCTATCTTGTAACAACACTGATTGGCTCAAATGCATTAAGAAGGAAAGAAATTTCACAAATTAACTTTTAACAGGGACACCTGTTAATTGAAATGCATTCCAGGTGACTACCTCATGAAGCTGGTTGAGAGAATGCCAAGAGTGTGCAAAGCTGTCATCAAGGCAAAACGTGGCTACTTTAAAGAATCTCAAATATATTTTGATTTGTTTAACACTTTTTTGGTTACTATATGATTCCATATGTGTTATTTCATAGTTTTGATGTCTTCACTATTATTCTACAATGCAGAAAATAGTAAAAATAAAGAAAAACCCTCGAAGGAGTAGGTGTGTGCAAATTTTTGACTGGTATTGTACCTCAAATACCTCATTGATCTGGTATTGCTACTCCCTGTATATACAGTAACTCAATTATTTTGTATACCTCTTGTGTTACTATTTGTAATTTTATTAAATGTGTCAAATTAAGCATTTTACGGTAAAGTCCACACTCGTTGTTTTCGGCGCATGTGACAAATACAATTTGATTAGATTTTGGGATTTGATTTCATGTTAAGTCAGTTCGCAGACGGAGGTTAGAGTAAACAATATATTTCTAGGCTAGACAGTCAAAGGAGAACCTGGTGCTGTTATTGGCTTTAGAAACCGGAAGTTGACTAAAGGTCATCAGTTTCGACATTTCTGGAAAGAAATATCCATACTAGCTTAGGCTGGAGTACCACATAAAGTGAAGCAAAGTATTTATTTTTACCTTTTTTTAACTAGGCAAGTCAGCTCAAAATAAATTCTTATTGTCAATGACAGCCTAGGAACAGTGGGTAAACTGCCTTGTTCAGGGACAGAATGACAGATTTTTTCCTTGTCAGCTCAGGGATTTGATCTTGCAACTTATCGGTTACTAGTCCAACGACCTAACCATTAGGCTACCTGCCGCCCGTATTGGACATGCGTTCTACGTGTTATGCAAATATAGGCATTCAAACACAGTGACTGACTAGGCGCAACAACTTAATCTGTAAAGTATGTGGAGGAGATTAGAATAACATTTGACCGGGCCTGGGAGCCATTGTGGGACCAGATATTTTTTATGTTTCATTCCATTGCTGTAAGCAGTAAGCACTAGCTATCTCACTCAATAAATTCACATTACTCTAAACTCTGAGGCTGTATGTGTGATGCAGCCTTGATTTGCAGGTGCTGTTGCCTGCCAGGCTGGTGTGTTATTCTGTTCATCCACAGAGCTGAGGCTTGTCTGCCTGTCTGCTGAGGGAGAGAGGGAGGCACACCTGTCGAGTGCTGCATGTTATGACATTATTTAGTCTCTGTCTCAGCAACACAGACAAAACATGAGGGTGCGGTGGCATGGGGGAATGAAGAGATCTGGCTAGCTGGCTGGGAGAGAGGGCGGAAGGGTCTGGTCCAGACATATGGGAGAGAGGGGGAGTAGGGGTGGTGGCAGGCGTGGGGAAAGCCAAAGAGAATTAGAGAAGAACAGATAATAGCAGACAGACAGACAGGCAGGCGGGCAGCAAGGCAGGCATCGAGATAGATATACAGGGAGACAGATTGGTAGGAGAGGAGTGCACCAGGAGTACATGGTTCTCACAGGTTCCTGATAACTAAGAGATAGCCATTACATGGGAGGTTTAGTACAGAGGAACAGACAGAGGCCTCTGCTTTTCTGTTTTCTATAAACATGATGGTGATAATAATCCTGTAGAACATTGTCTGCTGCAAACAAACTACAGGACCCACTGTGTGTTTATCTAACCTCAATGTAACTGACTGTTGTTTTTTTACCATGGGAAAGTACACACATACTGTAGCAGGGGTATATTATTAAATATCTATTATTCTGTATATATATTTCTATGACCACAGTTACCATAGGATTGGACTGCTATTAGTAGCATTTTCATTTGTAGATATCAAATGAAGGTCGTTGGCATTCGAAACCTTTTCATTTGAACCTTAAAAGACCACTAAAATCAGCTTGTAATATAATATAATATAATCAATATGTTTGTCTCAGTTCTAATATGTAGCTATACTAGTCACAATGGGCCTGGTATGAGATAAACCATTAAAGCAGATTACATGGCACATTACATTATGTAAATCATCCACTCCTCTCATATAAACTCAGCAAAAAAATAAACGTTCTCTCACTGTCAACTGCGTTTATTTTCAGCAAACTTAACATGTGTAAATATTTGTATGAACATAAGATTCAACAACTGAGACATAAACTGAACAAGTTCCACAGACATGTGACTAACAGAAATTGAATAATCTGTCCCTGAACAAAGGGGGGGTCAAAATCAAAAGTAACAGTCAGTATCTGGTGTGGTCACCAGCTGCATTAAGTACTGCAGTGCATCTCCTCATGGACTGCACCAGATTTGCCAGTTCTTGCTGTGAGATGTTACCCCACTCTTCCACCAAGGCACCTGCAAGTTCCCTGACATTTCTGGGGGGAATGGCCCTCCGATCCAACAGGTCCCAGACGTGCTCAATGGGATTGAGATCTGGGCTCTTCGCTGGCCATGGCAGAACACTGACATTCCTGTCTTGCAGGAAATCAGGCACAGAACGAGCATTATGGCTGGTGGCATTGTCATGCTGTCAGGATGAGTCTGCAGGAAGGGTACCACATGAGGGGGGAGGATGTCTTCCCTGTAACGCACAGTGTTGAGATTGCCTGCATTGACAACAAGCTCAGTCCGATGATGCTGTGACACACCTCCCCAGACCATGACGGACCCTCCACCTCCAAATCGATCCCGCTCCAAAGTACAGGCCTCGGAGTAACTCTCATTCCTTGGACGATAAACGCAAATCACCCCTGGTGAGACAAAACCGCGACTCGTCAGTGAAGAGCACTTTTTGCCAGTCCTGTCTGGTCCAGCGACGTTGTTGCCGGTGATGTCTGGTGAGGACCTGCCTTACAACAGGCCTACAAGCCCTCAGTTTAGCCTCTCTCAGCCTATTGTGGATAGTCTGAGCACTGATAGAGGGATTGTGCAATCCTGATGTAACTCGGGCAGTTGTTGCCGTACTGTACCTGTCCCGCAGGTGTGATGTTCAGATGTACTGATCCTGTGCAGGTGTTGTTACACGTGGTCTGCCACTGTGAGGATGATCAGCTGTCCGTCCTGTCTCCCTGTAGCGCTGTCTTAGGCGTCTCACAGTACGGACATTGCAATTTATTGCCCTAGCCACATCTGCAGTCGTTTGTTTTTTTGCTGAGTTTATGTGTGTGTGTGTTAGGACTAGTAGCTCCCTCCTTATTCTCCCTCATCACACACTCTGCTGTCCTTCACACTTATATAATTTAACTCCAAACTCATAGCATACAGAAAGCCTGTATTCAATGAACCAATTTTGTTTCGACTGCAGTTGAATCAATTTTGTTTCACTGAATACAGGCTATCTGTATGCTATGAGAAAAGAACTGCAGTTGAAACAAAATTGGTTCACTGAATACAGGCTTTCTGTGTGCTATGAGAAAAGAACTGCAGTTGAAACAAAATTGGTTCACTGAATACAGGCTTTCTGTGTGCTATGAGAAAAGAACTGCAGTTGAAACAAAATTGTTTCACTGAATACAGGCTTTCTGTATGCTATGTATTTGGAGTTAAATTATATAGGTGTGAAGTTTGTAGTTGTTCATGCATGCAGCACTGTAGGCCTTATCCTTAGTCTTAGCTTGTGAGTTAGCAGTCAAAGACGCTCACACAGTGTACGAGTAAGAGTTGGTTCACTAAGTGGTTCGAGCGATGCTCTTTTCTTAACAGCATGAGGAAATGTGTAGCCTAAGTATTTCTTTGAACTCTGACTGACTTTATCGCCTATTAGACTGAGTGACTGATGGATATGAAGACAGAGAACAGTAATCCAGATGACAAAGCATAGCGAAGCGCTGCATGTGTGTGTATGTTGGTGAAAGTGAAAGTGAGGCTGTGGAACAGAGCGGCGTGTTGTTTGATTATTGTAGCCATGGCAACGCGTGCCTGTCAATATTTTGATTGACAGCCAGGTGTTGCTTTTGGAAGTGTGATTTGTAGACATAATGGGAATGCTAAGTGAGACAATGTCTGCAGCACACACCACTACAAGAGCAAGGAAACCGAGTTTAGGGTAAAGAAGGTGAATGAAGGTGTAAATGTGTACTATGTGACATGGAACATGGACATGGAACACTGAGTGTAGAAAACATTAGGAACACCTTCCTAATAATGATTTGCACCCCCCTTTGCCCTCGGAACAGCCTCAATTCGTCGGGGCATGGACTCTACAAGGTGTCGAAAGCTTTCCACAGGGATCTTGGCCCATGTTGACTCCAATGCTTCCCGCAGCCCTTTGGGTAGTGAACCATTGTTGATACACACAGGAAACTGTGAAGCGTGAAATATCCAGCCGCTTTGCAGTTTTTGACACCGGTGCGCTTTGCTCCAAATACCATACCCCGTTCAAAAGCACTTCAATATTTTGTCTTGCCCATTCACCCTCTAAATGGCACACACACAATCCATGTCTCAATTGGCTCAAGGCTTAAAAATCCTTCTTTAACCTTCTCCTCCCCCCTTCATCTACGCTGATTGAAGTTGATTTAACAATTGACATCAATAAGGGATCATAGCTTTCACCTAGATCCAGCTAGTCAGTTTATGTCATGGAAAGAGCAGGTATTCAAAAAAAATTGTACACTCAGTGCACATTCAATTGTGTCTCTGATACACAGTTCAGCTATTTCACAATCTGAAGAGTTTACTTTTTTTTTAGCATGAAAGGCATAACATCATAATAAGTTCTGGTTTGTTTTGGCAATACCTTTCCAACTATATTCACAGAATGCAAATCACAACAGGTACAGTAGCTATTACAATTTCTTTTTTAAAATGTTGTTCCCTCCAAAGCGTTTCACAGCCAATGGTGAATCTGTATGCAGGTTGTTGGTGGGTTATCAAATATTTATAGGATTCCTCTATCACGCAGTGCCACACCATGCACATCTGTTGTTTTTGATTAATTGATGTCCTTATGCTCTTTGGCTCTCTGGCTTGGCAGGCACACCATTGTTTATCTACTGCCAAAAGATGAAACTCTACTACTGCTCTATCAGAAGTAGATTATGAAGGTGCTTAGAAAGGTGTTTTTCTCTATTGAATCAAGACACACAGATACATCCATTGAAAGCACATGCGCACACATGCACGCACGCACGCACACACACACACACACACATCAAAACACACACACATATTGAAACACACATGTTGCCAAGCCGTGTTGGATCCCTGCCTTTGCTTTATAGGCTTCTTTATAGGATTATATCTGAGACAGTGGACTCATCCATCACCATGGTGAAACTAAATAGTCCTCCAGGTAATGAGTTCTAAAGCCTTGTTAAAAGTTACCAATAAGAGTGTCTTCTCTCTACATGAGAGCAGGACTTTCATTGAGCATGCCCAAGGGGAACACATTGGCAATAAGAGTGTTTTTAGAAATAAACACTTTAGCCATTGAAGTAAGTATCGATGTTTCATAGCCCTGGCTGTTTGTAATATGCTGCCTGCCAAACTGTAATATCATAAGTTGTTTTCTGGGTGAGTTTTGAGTGATTCAAGCTTCAAAGGTCTGATCCCGATCCTGCATTAGTGTTTACTATTTGAAAGTTGGTTAAGGCTTGGTTATATGGAGGTGTATTGTGGACCAACAGAACTATAGCAGCAATACTATTAGGCGAGGTGAAGTTATCTGGTATGGATAATGTACTGTACATAGCTGAATATTTATATGGCTGTAGCTTGCTGGATCTAGATATATGCTTAAGATATTCAACCATGTCTTTCTGATTAAAAAACAACACATTTCTGTCAAGTGTTCCCTGTCAGGGCTCTGTACCCTTCCAGCATGAGACAAAAACACGCATGCACACACACTAGAGCCACTAGAAGCGATGACATCGATTTCCATCAGGCCAGGTGGGCGACGTGTGTTATGAAATATGAAATATGAAAATGCTTTTGGATGCAGTCATCCCCTTAAGAAGTATTTTTCTGTGAAGGCTCATAAAAAGGAAATCACCTGGAGACAAACTCCAGAATGGCATTTTAGGATTGATATTGCCAAACGGTGGTTCAGTTCAACCAAAAATCTAAAAGCCCAAATGGCTACAAAATCTGGTAATTCATTCCATGTTGGAAAACTTTTCTCACCAAACAATGAAGAAACATACGGGTATTATGACTATCCTAGTCATAGATTGCAGTACAAATGCCAGATTATATGTCTATTGAGAGAGGTAGGTCACAAAACACTCAGCAACAATCAAAATTCACAATTTGCTAAATTATTGTCTGCAAATCTCATCCTGCTTATCTGTGAAGAGAAAGATCTTCAGCTTGGTTTCTGTCCAAGCAAACTGCTTACACAATCAGTCAGTCTCCAAGACTCATTCATTGTCATGGAATAACAATGTGGAGAATATCCAGGTGGATAATAACCATGTGGAGAATATCCAGGTGGAGAATAACCATGTGGAGAATATCCAGGTGGAGAATAACCATGTGGAGAATATCCAGGTGGAGAATAACCATGTGGAGAATATCCAGGTGGAGAATAACCATGTGGAGAATATCCAGGTGGAGAATAACCATGTGGAGAATATCCAGGTGGAGAATAACCATGTGCTTCAAATGCATCATGATGTACAGGTAACTGCCAAAATAATGGAAACACCAACATAGTGTCTTATAGGGCATTGGGCCACCACGAGCCGCCAGAACAGCTTTAATGCACCTTGGCATAGGTTCTCTATTGGAGGGATGCGACACCATTCCTCCACAGGAAATTCCATAATTTGGTGTTTTGTTGATGGTGGTGGAAAACGCTGTCTCAGGCGCCACTCCAGAATCTCCCATAAAGGTTCAATTGGGTTGAGACCGGTGATTGAGACGTACTGAAGTAGCCAAAGTAATGGGCAATTGGGCCTGCTCAGCATTTTTATACATGACCCCTAAGTATTATGGGATGTTAATTCCACAGCTGTGTGGAAGCACCTGCTTTCTACAGTATATACTGTGTATCCTTAATTTACTCAAGTGTTTCCTTTATTTTGGCAGTTACCTGTATAGTGAGAAGCAATCGTCCCAGAGGACCTCTCTGGCCCTGTCCAATCACAAGCCTATAGTATGGATGTGTTGTTTCCCATGCATCAGAAACAGATACAACATCAGTCTGTCCTGCATCATTGGTACCCCCTAACCACAGTACAGTGTTTTGCTGTAGTAGCCATTAGTGTTGCTGGCCTGTGGTTTTCATGTGCCAGTGGGTAACTGTTTCATTTATAAAGGCAATCATACCCAAGACGGAGGCACTCAGTGAACATCTGGGAAGGAAGTGTGCGATGCCAGAATTACCATCTGCCATGTTCCCCCTAATTAAGTAGGACTGCCCCACAACTCTCTTACCACTCTCCCAGGCAGCTCTGATTGTAACGTCCTGACCAGAGTTATTATGTGTTTTGCTTGTTTAGTGTTGGTCAGGACGTGAGCTGGGTGGGAATTCTATGTTGTGTGTCTAGTTTGTCTGTTTCTGTGTCCAGCCTAATATGGTTCTCAATCAGAGGCAGCTGATAATCGTTGTCCCTGATTGAGAATCATATATAGGAGGCTTGTTTGGTGTTGGGATTTTGTGGGTGATTGTTTCCTGTCTCTGTGTTTGTGTTCTGCACCAGATAGGACTGTCTCGGCTTTCACGTTTGTTGTTTTTGTATGGTTGTAAGTGTTCACCGTTTATTGTCTAATTAAACATGTTGAACACTAACCGCGCTGCATTTTGGTCCTCTCCTTCATCCCAGGAAGAAAGTCGTTACACTGATCCACTACAGTCTGCAGTTCTAGAGACCCCAGCTTTTCTTCCAAGTACTTGGACCAGTTCTTGATTGAGTTTCCCAAAAGTGCCAACTCTACCCATCTCCATTACCTGCACTCCAGGCAGGCCCAATCACATGCTCAATGTATTTGAAAGAAAACACAAATATTATTTGTGTTTGTATGAATCACAAAGAGGACCTTGAAACACTGCTCCCGAAATACATGCATTGTATAGTGATGTCCTTGTATGACACCTACACACTGATGCCATCATAATAGACAGTAAATCGGGCCGGGACGATACCAGTATCGTAATACTTGTTAGTATCGTGACAAGCAAACAAAACACGAAGTGGATTTAAATTCTTTAGGAAAACAGCCCTAATGTTGGAAGCAAATCATTATGTTGTCATCCAGAGTCATATGTATTTATTTTCCAAGCTATAGCACACAATATTTTACATACTGCAGGTTTTTAAAGGACCAAAGAGTTCGGACTGCTTTGTGTTTACATTTTTGCCGTGAAAAAAATATTGTGATAACCCCTCCTACACACACACACACGCACATGCACACACACCTTCCAATGCTTTACACACACCATAGCAGTATACGAGGAGGGAGGCACGCACACATACACAGAACAGCATTTAAGAACATATGAACAGAAGTGGGCCTGATTATAAAATTGTTGAGTGAATTCACAGCCCTCACTGGTGTGACAACCATGCGTGCAGTATCGCCCCATCACGTTGTTATTCATTGAACCACAACTAATTGACAAAACGAATAGCAGAAAATGAAAGACCCCACATTCCATATTGGCAGGCCCTGTAATTGTAAACATGTAGAGACCAATTTTCCTGTGCCATTGATTCCTGGGAATGAACTGTTCTCTGATACAGCTGCACTAGATTAAATGCTTGTGCGTTTTTTAATCTTTTTTGAACCAGACATTTTTTTTATGGTTTTTAATAGCTGAAGAGGACAGGCAGATTACCAGTTACTCTTGGAGCGAACAGACTCCTCCTGAGAGGGATAAGAGTTAAGACCCCACTAGGCACAGATGTCAATTCAACGTCTATTCCACGTTGGTTCAAGGTAATTGAAATGACTTGGAAACAACCTTGATTCAACCAGTATGTGCCAGTGTGTGCCATTCAACCAGTTTGTGCCCAGTGGGACAGTTGTGTTGTGTTGGAGATCAAATGGGTTGAAAATTATTAATTGTTAATAACTTTTTGTGTGTGTGTGAATGTGTGTGCCTTGCATTAAATGTCTTCCTATAGTGGTGCAGTGTTTCCATCCATCTGTAGGTACTATAGTTTACAATCTGTCTCTCTCATACATTGATATCTGTGAGTTGTACTCACTGACGCACACTCACCACTGTAGGCCTTATATCAAGAAAGGTGAATTTTTTCACCTTGTGTTGCCATGGAGACCAGGAGAGACCAATTTCATAGCCTTCTGAAACTCTGCTGTGTCTTTACAACAGACACCGCGCTAGCTGTCTGATGGGGATTTTGGACCACTTTTGTCATCGTTATAATCTGTTTTTCTCTTTTGTTCCTACTTAAAAGAAATGTTGTTCTTTGCTGTTGCTTGGTCGGTGGGCGTAATAAATAACCCTGAAAGAAAAGGAGTTTTTCCCAGACAATGGGCCTCTGCTTCTGCTTGCTCTTTGGGATCAGGGCAGGTTATTGTAAAAGCACTTAGTGACAACTGTGGATGTAAAATAGGGGCATTATTAATACATTTGATTGATTGATTGATTGATGAATTTCTATCATCATAAATCCTTTCTCCTCTCTAGAGACGAAGCCGGCTTGCAGCTTCAACGGGTCAGAGTACCATGACGGAGACATGTTCCGAATGGACGCCTGCCGCTTCTGCCGCTGTCAGGGAGGGGTATCGGTGTGCTTCACCGCCCAGTGTGGCATCCTGCACTGTGAACGCTACTACATCCCTGAAGGAGAGTGCTGTCCTGTCTGTGAAGGTATGACATCATCACCAAATGACATCGCTCCTGACTCCTCCCTCCCTGTATGACATGACACAGACTCCCTCTGTATTCACAAAGAGTCGTCTCAGAGTAGGAGTGCTGATAAAGGATCGGATTTGCCTTTCAGATCATAATGAATACGATTATATGACCATGTGGTACCTGATCCTAGATCAGCACTCTTACACTGAGACGATTTTTTAATACCGGCCCATATCACCATAAATGAGAAATCCCATAATAGTCACTGTTTAGGAACAGAATCAAACTCCATCCGGCTTGTATTCGTCCCCATTTCCAAAGAGCGCCTCATGTCCGGTTACCAAAGACGCGCTCCTCCATTCAAAATGTTCAGTCCTATAACGTCATATCAACGGTAGGCCTAGGCTATATTCTTCTTATTGAAAATATTCCTCAAACATACAATACAATTTACGGGAGCCTAGTATTTTTATTTGAGGAGAAGTGTGATGCGTAAAGGCCTATACTCATTGAAGCCAAGTACAATAATGTTGACTGTCAACACTCCAAACATATTGAACAAACACTGTATGTTTTCTAACTGTTACTACAGTTTATTAAATAGCATAGGCTACAGTATCAATACACAATGGACTTGGACCAGAATATTCCTTGCCCCCAAGCCGAATTGGAGCGGATGACAACGCAAAGACCGTCAATAACCTAGAGAATATGAGACAAATGCATGCAGTATTAAGCCATGGAACGACTGGATTGGCCAGTGAGTGGCCACGCCCTTGTCACACCTACAACTTGTTTATTCATCAAGATCCAGGCCTTTCACACGACTGCCAGCTATTGAGCTCATAATAACCGCTGTGAAAATAGCAAAAATATTTCTGACACACCCCGGACCTATAGCACTACCGGCAGGGCTTAGATTTACCATTGCGTTAGGTTTGATTTAATAAAGCCCTCTCTCTGTGTGTGTGTGTGTGTGTGTGTGTGTGTGTGTGTGTGTGTGTGTGTGTGTGTGTGTGTGTGTGTGTGTGTGTGTGTGTGTGTGTGTGTGTGTGTGTGTGTGTGTGTGTGTGTGTGTGTGTGTGTGTGTGTGTGTGTGTGTGTGTGTGTGTGTGTGTGTGTGTGTGTGTGTGTGTGTGTGTGTGTGTGTGTGTGTGTGTGTGTGTCTGAGCCAAAGACAGTCAGTCAAAGATAGGTTGAGTGAGAAACAGAAGGGAGAACGACTGACTCAGTGACTGTTGAAGTAATCTCATCATTCAGGCTTTAATTGCCTATATCTGGGTATTGTCACGGTGGTGTAGGCGTTAGGCATTTGCCTCAGCTCATCCCTCTCCTGATGTTTATTAATGCTTTGCACTCAGGCAGAGCAAATCTGCTCTTTACCACAGGCACTCATTTCAATGAAATGGTATGAAATGCATTGGTCTCAGCAGACTGTCATTTCTGTTTCCATATCTCTGACCTTGAGGGAACTTTAGAAACCGATGTTACATTGCTCATAGGCATGATCACGATCTGAATACATACAATAGTGAGTCGTGCAAGGACGAGGTTTGGTTTGGTGATTCCCCTTAAAGGAACATGTTTCATTTACACTGCAGGTAGGCCTATGTGAACTGTGAATAATGCAAAAGCATTTGAGCACAACCCTCATGAGTAGACCATTTAGAAACCTTTTATGGATAGGTTCCTTGGCTAATGCATGGCCAAGATCAGAAAGACACCAGATGCATTGCTGTTGAACCAGCGTTTGTTATAGTAGGGTAAGGCCTCACCAGCCAAACCCTTTATCGATAGTCTTGACAACTTGGAGAATGCATTGGGCATGAAAAAAACCCCGCCTTAATTGGTTTTTAATCATTTGTTTTTTATGTTTCTAAATACGAGGTTTACGGGCCCAAAAAGAACATCTCTCTTGTTCCATGTCCATATGGTCCCTGTGCTTCAAGGCTGGATAGGCTGTGCTTCCGCTGTCAAAATCCATGTCATAACCAAACACATTACCGCCAAGACCAGCTTTCGGTTGGACTTAAGTATCCCCAACTAGCACATACTGAAATTGGTACTTTTTAAGGACACTCAGATATTGCCACCCCTCCCACTTCAGTGCAAGTGAGCTCATTTAACACAGGTAAATTACCAATCCTGGTGCTTTTAAGAGCACCACATACAGTGCATTCGGAAAGGATTCAGACCCTTTGACGTTTTCCACATTTTATTACTTTACAACCTTATTCTAAAATAGATTATTTTCTCATCCACACACAGTACCCCATAATGACAAAGCAAAAACAGGTTTTTAGAAAATGTTGCTAATTTATATCACATTTACATAAGTATTCAGACCCTTTACTCGGTACTTTGTTGAAGCACCTTTGGCAGCGATTAGCGACTCAAGTCTTCTTGGGTATGATGCTAAAAGCTTGGCACACCTGTATTTGGGGAGTTTCTCCCATTCTTCTCTGCAGATCCTCTCAAGCTCTGTCAGGTTGGATGGGGAGCGTTGCTGCACAGCTATTTTCAGGTCTCTCCAGAGATGTTCGATCGGGTTCAAGTCCGGGCTCTGGCTGTGCCGCTCAAGGACATTCAGAGACTTGTCCCGAAGCCATTCCTGCGTTGTCTTGATTGCTTAGGGTCGTTGTCCTGTTGGAAGATGAACCTTCACCCTAGTCTGAGGTCCTGAGTGTTCTGGAGCAGGTTTTCATCATGGATCTCGCTGTACTTTGCGCCGTTCATCTTTCCCTTGATCCTGACTAGTCTCCCAGTCCCTGCCACTGAAAAACATCCCCACAGCATGATGCTGCCACCACCATGCTTCACCATAGGGATGGTGCCAGGTTTCCTCCAGACGTGAGGCTTGGAAGAGTTCAATCTTGGTTGCATCAGACTAGAGAATCTTGTTTCTCATTATCTTAGAGTCTTTAGGTGCCTTTTGGCAAACTCCAAGCGGGCTATCATGTGCCTTTGAGTGGCTTCCGTCTGGCCTGATAAAGGCCTGATTGGTGGAGTGCTGTAGAAATAGTTGTCCTTCTGGAAGATCCTTCCATCTCCATAGAACTCTAAAGCTCTGTCAGAGTAACCATCGAGTTCTTGGTCACCTCCCTGACCAAGGCCCTTCTCCCCCGATTGCTCAGTTTGGCCAGGCGGCCAGCTCTAGGAAGAGTCTTTGTGGTTCCAAACTTCTTCCATTTAAGAATGATGGAGGTCACTGTATTCAATGATGTAGAAACGTTTTGGTACCCTTCCCCAGATCTGTGCATTGACACAATCCTGTCTCAGAGCTCTATTGACAATTCCTTCGACATCATGGCTTGGTTTTTGCTCTGAGATGCACTGTCAACTGTGGGATCTTATATAGAGAGGTGTGTGCCTTTCCAAATCATGTCCAATCAATTGAATTTTCCACAGGTGGACTCCAATCAACTTGTAGAAACATCTCAAGGATGATCGATGTCAACAGGATGCAACTGAGCTCAATTTCGAGTCTCACAGCAAAGGATTTGAATACTTATTTAAATAAGGTATTTCAGTTTTTGATTTGTAATACATCTGCAAAAATTTATAAAAACCCGTTTTCAATTTGTATTTATTTAATCCATATTTTATAATTTAGCTAGTCATCGAACCAGCTTTCAAATTATGCGCACCTGACCCAGATTACGATTTGAAATGGATCGTTTTTGGATTGCGTAAAACAACAATAGTAATTATGTGTTGGTGAGGATGCAGGGTTGTGTTCCAAAGAAAACAACTGAACTCAGCAAAAAAATAAACGTCCTCTCACTGTCAACTGCGTTTATTTTCAGCAAACTTAACATGTGTAAATATTTGTATGAACATAACAAGATTCAACAACTGAGACATAAACTGAACAAGTTCCACAGACATGTGACTAACAGAATTAGAATAATGTGTCCCTGAACAAAGGGGGGTCAAAATCAAAAGTAACAGTCAGTATCTGGTGCGGTCACCAGCTGCATTAAGTACTGCAGTGCATCTCCTCCTCATGGACTGCACCAGATTTGCCAGTTTTTGCTCTGAGATGTTACCCCACTATTCCACCAAGGCACCTGCAAGTTCCCTGACATTTCTGAGGGGAATGGCCCTAGCCCTCACCCTCCGATCCAACAGGTCCCAGACGTGCTCAATGGGATTGAGATCCGGGTACTACGCTGGCCATGGCAGAACACAGGAAATCATGCACAGAACAAGCATTATGGCTGGTGGCATTGTCATGCTGGAGGGTCATGGCAGGATGAGCCTGCAGGAAGGGTACCACATGAGGGAGGAGGATGTCTTCCCTGTAACGCACAGCGTTGAGATTGCCTGCAATGACAACAAGCTCAGTCCGATGATGCTGTGACACACCGCCCCAGACCATGACGGACCCTCCACCTCCAAATCGATCCCGCTCCAGAGTACAGGCCTCAGTGTTACGCTCATTCCTTCGACAATAAACGTGAATCCCACCATCACCCCTGGTGAGATAAAACCGCGACTCATCATTGAAGAGCACTTTTTTGCCAGTCCTGTCTGGTCCAGCGACGGTGCGTTTGTGCCCATAGGCAACGTTGTTGCCGGTGATGTCTGGTGAGGACCTGCCTTATAACAGGCCTACAAGCCCTCAGCCTACAAGCCCTCTCTCAGCCTATTGCGTACATTCTGAGCACTGATGGAGGGATTGTGCAATCCTGGTGTAACTCGGGCAGTTGTTGTTGCCATCCTGTACCTGTCTCGCAGGTGTGATGTTTGGATGTACCAATCCTGTGCAGGTGCTGTTACACGTGGTCTGCCACTGCGAGGACGATCAGCTGTCCGTCCTGTCTCCCTGTAGCGCTGTCTCCCTGTAGCGCGTCTCACAGTACGGACATTCCAATTTATTGCCCTGGCCACATCTGCAGTTCTCATACCTCCTTGCAGCATGCCTAAGGCATGTTCACGCAGATGAGCAGGGACCCTGGGCATCTTTATTGTGGTGTTTTTCAGAGTCAGTAGAAAGGCCTCTTTAGTGTCCTAAGTTTCATAACTGTGACCTTAATTGCCTACCGTCTGTAAGCTGTTAGTGTCTTAACGACCGTTCCAGAGGTGCATGTTCATTAATTGTTTATGGATCATTGAACAAGCATGGGAAACAGTGTTTAAACCCTTTACAATGAAGATCTGTGAAGTTATTTGGATTTTTACGAATTATCTTTGAAATACAGGGTCCTGAAAAAGGAACGTTTCTTTATTTGCTGAGTTTTTGCACATGAGTGCTTGCTCTAGTTCCTCAACGGCACAGCCAGGAGAAAAAACACCTTAGAGTTCAAGACTTTTCCTGTCATAAAAGTGCACTGAAATAACTTAGGAACTGTGCACACTTTGGAGAGGTGTATGGCCACTTGGAGACACAAGTTAGTCCTCTCACTCAAACCCTTGTATTTTTGTTTTTTTGTCTTATGTTGCACCTTTCTCACATTTTCCAGTAATAGTCTTATGTTTCTGAATGTATACAGATTATTTTCAGATTTTGTTATCAACAAATGTGGTGAAGAGTACAGTAAATGTAAAATTCACATAAAATCAACAGTTTAATGTTTGGATTCAGTCCTATGTCAGGTGAACTGTTGTGTCCTCAACTTTGGTCTAATAATTTCCCCATGATCTCCAAACGGTTCCCTTTCAATTGCTACCATGCTTATGCATAATGCTTTTCATATTTCTTCTGTAAGAAACATTTCAATTAGCCCCTATCCATTTAGGCCAAGTCCCAGGGGTTAAACTATAAAACTCTAACCTTTTGGGGACAAATGTCATTTACAACAGCAAACATTTTTATTAATGTAATATTGACCTCATGAACATTCAGTCCTTGCATCCATAGCTCTGCTCTCCCTTGACCGTGGTTACATTTCTTCAGCCCCATCCCTTAGCTTTATATCAAACCTAATCTCTCGTGGACAGATACACTACATGACCAAAAGTATGTGGACACCTGCTCGTGGAACATCTCATTCCAAATCATGGGCATTAATATGGAGTTGGTCCCCCTTTTGCTGCTATATCAGCCTCCACTCTTATAGGAAGGCTTTCCAATAGATGTTGGAACATTGCTGCGGGACTTGCTTCCATTCAGAGAACAAGAGCATTAGTGAGGTCAGCACTGATGTTGGGCGAATAAGCCTGTTCGATGGAGTTGAGGTCAGGGCTCTGTGCAGGCCAGTAAAGTTCTTCCACACCGACCTCGACAAACCATTTCTGTATGGACCTCGCTTTGTGCATGGGGGCATTGTCATGCTGAAACAGGAAAGGGCTTTCCCCAAACTGTTAAGATTTCCTTTAACTGGAACTAAGTGGCCTAGCCCAAACCATGAAAAACAGCCACAGACCATTATTCCTCCTCCACCAAACTTTACAGTTGGCACTATGCATTCAGGCAGGAATACGTTCTCCTGGCATCCGCCAAACCCAAATTCGTCCATCGGACTGCCAGATGGTGAACTGTGATTCATCACTCCAGACAACGTGTTTCCACTACTCCTGGGTCCAATGGCAGTGAGCTTTACACCACTCCAGCCCGACGCTGCTCGGCCATGGAAACCCATTTCATGAAGCTCCCGATAAACAGTTATTGTGCTGACTTTGCTTCCAGAGGCAGTTCGGAACTGAGTGTTGCAACCAAGGACAGACGATTTTTACGCGCTTCAGCACTCGGTGGTCCCATTCTGTGAGCTTGTGTGGCCTACCAATTCGCAGCTGAGCCGTTGTTGCTCCAAGACGTTTCCACGTCACCATAACAGCACTTTTGACCGGGGCAGCTCTAGCAGGGCAGAAATTTTACAAACTGATTTGTTGAAAAGTTGGCATCCTATGACAGTACCACTTTGAAAGTCACTGAGCTCTTCAGTAAAGCCATTCTACTGTCAATGTTTGTCTGTGGAGATTTCATGGTTGTGTGCTCGATTTTATACACCTGTCAGCAACGGGTGTGGCTGAAATAGCCGAATCCGCTAATTTGAAGTGGTGTCCACATGCTTTGTATGGTGTATACACTGTGTGTAAAAAACATTAGGAACACCTGCTCTTTCCATGACATAGACTGACAAGGTGAATCCAGGTGAAAGCTATGATCCTTTAATGATGTCACTTCCACTTAAATCAGCGTAGATGAAGGGAAGGAGAAAGGTTAAAGAAGGATTTTTAAGCCTTGAGACAATTAAGACATGGATTGTGTATGTGTGCAATTCAAATGGTGAATGGGAAAAACTAAATATTTACGTTCCTTTGAACGGGGTATGGCAGTAGGTGCCAGGCGCATCGGTTTGAGTGTGTCAAGAACTGCACCTCTACTGGGTTTTTCACACTCAACAGTTTCCCGTCTGTATCAAGAATGGTCAACCACTCAAAGAACTGTGGGAAGGATGCATCGGCGTCAACATGGGCCAGCATCCCTGTGGAACGCTTTCGACACCTTGTAGAGTCTATTCCCCGAATTAATTGAGGCTTTTCTGAGGGTGCAAGTCAATATTAGGAAGGTGTTCCTAATGTTTGTACACTCAGTTTATGTAAACATAACTGGTACCATAGAATCTGTCGGGAAGGAATGGGGTAACGAGCAGCAGTAGTTCCGGTGTTTAGGTTTTCGTCACTGGTTATTTGGACGTATCAAGGTTGGGTGAAGGGTCTTAAACTGGGGGAGGGGTCTTGGATGCGAATTTTCCATTTGCGAGGATGTAAACTTTGTGGACAATACCTTTTTTTACACATATGCCCCCAGACCTTAATCGAGAATCTGACAAAATTACACAATATTTTAGTTCTGGGTTAACCAAGATTATAGCAAACCAAGTTTTTTTTATTACGTTTCCTTGCTTCACTTCTTCCTCAAACTGTTTGACAGAGGAAAATGTCCGGTCAGAGTCATGACATCTATTACAGTATTATACAGTCTAGTGAGAGTCTGTGGAGTAAGTAGGGTGAGAGTTGACCTGGTATTATATGGGCACCAACCCGAGGAAGAGGGATCTCCTGATCTCTGCAAAATTGATTTTTTTTCACCTTTATTTAACCAGGTACGCCAATTGAGAACAAGTTCTCATTTACAACTGCGACCTGGCCAAGATAAAGTAAAGCAGTGCGACAAAAACAACAACATAGAGTTACACATAAACAAACGTACAGTCAATAACACAACAGAAAAATATATGTACAGTGTGTGAAAACGTAGAAGAGTAGGGAGGTAAGGCAATAAATAGGCCATAGAGGCGAAATAATTACAATTTCGCATTAACACTGGAGTGATAGATGTGCAGATGATGATGTGCAAGTAGAGATACTGGGGTGCAAAAGTGCAAGAGGATAAATAACAATATGGGGATGAGGTAGATGGGTGTGCTATTTACAGATTGGCTGTGTACAGGTACAGTGATTGGTAAGCTGCTCTGACAGCTGATGCTGAAAGTTAGAGAGGGAGATATAAGACTCCAGCTTCAGTGATTTTTGCAATTCGTTCCAGTCATTGGCAGCATTAGAACTGGAAGGAAAGGCGGTGAAAGGAGGTGTTGGCTTTGGGGATGACCAGTGAAATATACCTGCTGGAGCGCGTGCTATGTGTGGGTGCTGCTATGGTGACCAGTGAGCTGAGATAAGGCAGGGTTTTACCTAGCAAAGACTTATAGATGACCTGGAGCCAGTGGGTTTGGCATAATTCAAGGCATAATGTAGACAAGGGTATGGTTAGATGTGAGTACAGTGGTGGTAAACCTAGGCATTGAGTGACGATGAGAGAGGTTTGTCTCTAGAGGCACCAGTTAAGCCAGGTGAGATCACCGAATGTGTGGGGGGTGGAACAAAAGGGCTATCTAAGACATATTGGACAGGGCTAGGGGCTCTACAGTGAAATAAGACAATAATCACTAACCAAAACAGCAATAGACAAGGCATATTGACATTAGGGAGAGGCATGTGTAGCCCAGTTATCATAGGGTCCAAAGAGTAGCACTAGATGAGTCAGGGAGCCAATTCTGTAGTTGCTGCTACGCTAGGCAAGCTGGAGACACGGCGATTCAGACAGCTAGCGGGCCGGGGATAGCAGATGAGCATCCGGCGACTTCGCAACGGAAGAGCCTGTTGAAACCACCTCGGACGGTTACGTCAGCAGACCAGTCGTGATGCATCGGCGGGGCTCCGTGTTGGCAGTAAAGGGTCCAGGCCAAATTGCAAAAGAGGTTTTGTAGCCCAAGAATTGGCTGGTGGAACTCTTTGGCTAGCCGGGAGATGGGCCTAGCTCTGGGCTAGGTCCAGGCTAACTGGTGCTTGCTTCGGGACGGAGACGTTAGCTAGGAGTAGCCACTCGGATAGCAGCTAGCTAACTGTGATGAACCGGTGTAAAGGTTCAGAGCTTGCGGTAGGAATCCGGAGATGTGGTAGAGAAAAAGCAGTCAGACATGCTCTGAGTTGATATCGCCTTGCTCAGACTGGCAGGAATTGACTGGGTTGAGGCTGGCTGATGTCCGAGTTAACGGTGAGGACCGCTAGCAGTGGCTAACTGACTACTAGCTAGTAGCTAGTTAGCTGGCTAGCTTCTGATCGGGGTTCTGGTTCTAAAGTATAAAAATAGCAGATCCGTACCACATTGGGTACGGGTTGCATGAGAGTATATTCAGTCCGTAGATGGAAGGTGAGATTAAAATATATAAAATATATACGAAGAAAACGATATAAACAAGGGACAGGACGGGACAAGACAAAAACACACGTCCGACTGCTATTCCATCTTGGATTCAAGTTACGGGCTCCTGTTCTATTGTTTTGGGGTCTTTAATCTTAATCAATATTTTTCTCCAACTATCTCTTTTCCAGACCCCATCTACCCAGTGCTGAACTTCGCAGGTTGCTACGTGAATGGGGAGATCCTAGCACACGGAGACCACTGGCGTGAGGACGACTGTACGTTCTGCCAGTGTGTGAGTGGTGACTCCCGGTGTGTGGCCGCTGCTTGTGGGCACAGCTGCCTCAACCCAGTGACTGTACCCGGAGAGTGCTGTCCAGTGTGTGAGGGTAAGTGTGTATGCGTGTGCGTGTGTGTGCGTGTGCGTGTGCGTGTGTGTGTGTAAGGAGAGCAACACACACCGCCACCTGACATGCCCTCTCACCTCAACCTGTCTGTCTCTGTTTGTGTCTGTCTCATTGCCTCTGTCTGGTTGCATCTCCTAGTATGTCTCTACTCAGTTGTTGTCTAATTCTATCTCTCATGCTAGCTGTGCCTGTTTCTATCTCTTTCTCTTTTTTACTTTCTCTCTGTCTACATTTTTTGCCTCTTTCTCTCAGCTTAAGTTTCAGTTTGTCTGCTTCTCTGTCTCTCGCTTTTTCTCTCTCCACATTACCCCTGTCTCTCTCTGCCGTTGTGTATTGTACATTTTATGTTTATTTGTCTTTTATCCATATGGACCTGTCTATGTGTCTGTATGTTTTATCTACTTGACAGTGCAGTGTGACTCAGTGGACAGACAGATTCTAATGTTAACGTCTTTGTTTACTCCCTGGTAAAAATCCAAACATCCAAATAATCAGATAGTAGCAGTAGAACAGTAGTCTGTGAAGGGCTCCTAATCAGCCCGACCAGGGAAATCTAGGGAAATCCAGGCACATCTATTTGAAGCTGAGCAGAATCGCATAATTTCAGTTAGCAGGTGCGTGCCTCGGTTCCTCTACCGCTGGTGTCATACAGCAGCAATCTGCATACAAACGGTGACACACAAATCTTCCCTGGTGTTCTTTTCCCCCAACATGCACTGCTTTAGTTTCATCATGCATGTGTATCAGAATAACACATTATCTCCTTTATTCTCATATTGGTTTGGGAAGACCACACTGGGGACTTAGGTTGCTGCTTGTTGCTCGTTTGTCTGGTTAGTGGAAGCAGTGAGCTTAGCGGCTTACAGAATCATAATCTTTTATTAGGCAAGTCTGAATTATGGATTTTTGCAAAGCTATCTGGGGAAGTTGTTGTGTTATCTTTCTAAGGCTCTCTCTGGCTTCCTATCACTGATGAGATTACATCTAAGGTTCAAGGGGCTAGCGCAGTGTAGTATGCTGCCGGTTTCTATATCACACACACCCACACACAAGCATATATTGGATCGATGGTACTGTAGGTGAAGATCTTGGTTGATTATAGTCTCTTTTACCTTTGTAGCCATGTACCACGTTTGTAATACAGTATAACCCCTTATCTAATGGATACCAGGAACACTATCTATGGACATAAAAAAAAACAGCATTATCAGTACAAGAGAGCCTTGAACACAGGTACATTTTATTTGAAAGAATATTAGTCGACTGTGTTAGGAAATTATTTTTACAATAACACAAGATAAAGAGAAACCTTGATGTTACAAAACATAGTCGGTTATTATGTCGGTAGTACTGAATCGGAACATTCCCTGGAAACGTTTTAAATATAAAGAGTTCTAGATATACAGATGTCAATTCCTTATTCCTAAAGAAAAACAAGGCATTCAGTGGTAAATAAAATGTTAACAAGCACTGTGTCAAATGGCCTTTTACCAAACGTATATAGGTGTATAAAAATGTCTTTAATCATAACCAGTCAAAACATCGTAGGTGGAAGTCATGATGAAACAAATCTTCAAGAGTCAGCAAATGCCAAAATGAGTGATGCAAGATATGGATACATTGTTTTTGTATTGTTAGGTATTACTGCACTGTTGGAGCTAGAAACGCATGCATTTCCCTGCATATGCAATAACATCTGCAAATATGTGTGACCAATACACTTTGATTTGATTGTTACAGCTTAACATTGTTAGCTGTTAAACAATGAACTGTAAGACCCCTATTAGCATTAGCATACTCTCAATACTGTGGCCTTGAATGCTTGACTTACCGCACAGTAACTTGAAGGATATATCTGCTGTGATAAATAGTATTTGTATTTAGATGAGTTGGACTCTATCATGCAGTCAGTCAGTGGATGGATGATCTGACAGGGACCAACAGGGGAATTAGTAAATGAATCGCATATCATTAATGAGACAGATTAATATTTCCCACTTACTCCACTTCTCCCTCCAATTAAACAGTCCAATATTAGACTATCAAAGCATTTTAAAACAAAATCAATGACTAACAAGGAATTTAAAATTAGCAACGTAATACATTACAAGCTCAACCCAGTGGATTTGTGGTGAGTTTTGTTTTGTAATCAGGATGCAAAGATCTCCACTTAGGTAGCTAGTTTCACTGGCCTGGGGTCATTTCCACTCCTGTGTCTGCAATAATGTGTTCCTGGGGTGGGTGGAGGGAGGGAAGGAGGGAAGGGAGGGAGGGGGGGAGGGAAGGGAAGGGAGAGAGGAGGGCAGTGACCCATGCCATGTCTTAATGCCTTCAGGTCCCGTTGCCTCTACCCCATGGTGAGCACGCTCACCCCCACCACCTTCCATTAAGTTTTTATGTGCCTGTCTGCCTCTGAAGAAATTATGTGTTTTTTTGACTGACCGAGCCTCATACCTAGAGAGGGAGAGGCAGGTAGGGTCACCATGTTGTCCCCAGTCCTCCCACGCTAACCCAATCGTCACATGCCTGGCCATGCACTTTGATCGGTAATATGAATAATAACAGATCATATGTATTTATGCATTTATAGACCGTATTTTATTTCTGTATTATGTAAAATAGGTGAAATAAGCTCAAAATGGTTCACTCAATACTACTATTTCACAGTAGGCACACTATTTGTGTTGCTGATAATGATTTTTTTGTGTGTTCTGTCCTCTTCATTCGAGCAATATGTTTCCAGGGTTTTTCAGATCAAAGCTGAGATAGATAGGTCGGTGTAGATATTATTCCCTTCTTTGATATGCTCGTGCTCACACACATTTACAGCCATTACATTTACTGATAGGAGTTTGGGGAATGGAATCCCTATGGGGCATAATGTTTTTTGTCACTAGGATAGGTTTGGCTTTGATTGACTTCTAATTAAACAATGTTTTAAGGGAGATGAAAAATAAATATAATTGCAAAATGTGATTTCTCCCAAACACCTATTCATATTTGTATTCCATTCATGGATGGGTTTCACCATCTGTGCTATTGGGGATATTGACCATTGTGTCTTGGTGGGGGACGTGAGAGATACTCTATGAGAGATATGCTATGATGACAGGGAGCAGCAGAGTTTAATGCATGCCCTCACATCGTTATCCCTCTCATGACCTTACTCTGCCTCCTCAACAAAAACTCCTGACATTGGTGATATGTAGCAGGCTACCCTTAATAGAGATCCCCCACTTCTCACTGGTTAGGGCCTCAACCTTATTTCACTGCCATCTAGAATCATCTGAGAAACAATGAATGGGATTGCCTCATCTATTTACCATATCAAATATTACTCAAACACTATTACAATGGTTTTTTGATTTACACCAATGTAGTCACCAACTTGCAGTGTTGGTTTGTGACATGCAGTTGTTGCCTGTTAGAGCCCATCAGCTTTAAACCTGAGGCTGGATCAGTCAGTGTGAGCTGTGGGACTGGACCTCTGTGTGTACTGGGTCTGGGCCTCTGTGTGTACTGGGTCTGAACCTCTGTGTGTACTATGTCTGGACCTCTGTGTGTACTGGGTCTGGACCTCTGTGTGTACTGGGTCTGGTCCTATGTGTGTACTGGGTCTGGACCTCTGTGTGTACTGTGTCTGGACCTCTGTGTGTACTGGGTCTGGACCTCTGTGTGTACTGGGTCTGGGCCTCTGTATGTACTGGGTCTGGACCTCTGTGTGTACTGTGTCTGGACCTCTGTGTGTACTGGGTCTGGACCTCTGTGTGTACTGGGTCTGGACCTCTGTGTGTACTGGGTCTGGGCCTCTGTGTGTACTGGGTCTGGACCTCTGTGTGTACTGGGTCTGGGCCTCTGTGTGTACTGGGTCTGGGCCTCTGTGTGCACTGGGTCTGGACCTCTGTGTGTACTGGGTCTGGGCCTCTGTGTGTACTGGGTCTGGGCCTCTGTGTGTACTGGGTCTGGACCTCTGTGTGTACTGGGTCTGGACCTCTGTGTGTACTGGGTCTGGGCCTCTGTGTGTACTGGGTCTGGGCCTCTGTGTGTACTGGGTCTGGACCTCTGTGTGTACTGGGTCTGGACCTCTGTGTGTACTGGGTCTGGGCCTCTGTGTGTACTGGGTCTGGGCCTCTGTGTGTACTGGGTCTGGGCCTCTGTGTGTACTGGGTCTGGACCTCTGTGTGTACTGGGTCTGGACCTCTGTGTGTACTGGGTCTGGACCTCTGTGTCTACTGTGTCTGGGCCTCTGTGTACTGGGTCTGGGCCTCTGTGTGTACTGGGTCTGGACCTCTGTGTGTACTGGGTCTGGGCCTCTGTGTGTGTACTGGGTCTGGACCTCTGTGTGTACTGTGTCTGGGCCTCTGTGTACTGGGTCTGGGCCTCTGTGTGTACTGGGTCTGGACCTCTGTGTGTACTGGGTCTGGGCCTCTGTATGTACTGGGTCTGGGCCTCTGTGTGTACTGGTCTGGGCCTCTTTGTACTGGGTCTGGGCCTCGGTGTGTACTGTGTCTGGGCCTCTGGGAACAACCAGGTAAACACAAGCCAGGTCCTGCCACTGTCACCCCTGACCTTGTACCTCCCAGCCAGTAGACACACACACACACACACCCCTGCCCTTGTCCCAGTGGCCCCAGGGAACACGGCCTTGTGCTCCCGGCAGCTTCATTTAGCTCCTCCACAGTCAGGCCAGCTCTTTATGCATTTTTATTTCATAATTATTATTTGTTAGGAGAGGTGGTTTCCTCAATATGACACTCCCTTTATGTCAGGGTGGGTATTGTACCAGATGCACTATGTGTAGTTAAGCAAATGAAGGCTGTCATATTAGGATGAAGCCTTCTGGAAGCCTCTGCGATACTTAATGCTGCATAACTTATAGCGGAATCCCACCTCAACAGGTGTGTGTGTGTGTGTTTTGTAACTGTTTGTGTGTATAGTCTTTTACCATGCCTCTGCTACTGTAGCCACTAGGCTGTTGTCAGCCCGCCAACTAATTGTTTGTTAATAGGGATACCTTGTTTTAGCCCTAGTTTTTAGCTAGTTAATGAAATCAGAGAGAGAGTGCTGATTTTTAAATCATAACATCTAAAAGTCCTGAAATAAATGAATGGAGGTGTTCGTCAGAGACAAATAACCTTGAGAGGAAAGCAGATGGGGGAAAAATGGTTTTATAATTTTGTTACTTTTATCTGCTGGGGCTTAATTAAATGTGCAACTCCAGAATAATTGGTACTGCGTTGTTTTCAGAAAGACCTACTCTCCCTCCCTACCTGGCCATTTTGTGTTTACCAGGAATTCATTCATCACAAAGTGACCCCAAATTGTCAGCAACAATTTTGTTTTGCCTATGTTTAATGAAATGTTTCTCTCTATAGGCTACTATCTATTTACTTTTAAATGGTTTCCAATAGATTGAGCATTGTTATTATTAGCATTATCAGTATGTTTTATTTCTACTACTTATGTTGTGCATCATTTCATTCATAGTCTCTGGTGATGGACTACCCAGCAAACCAAAATTGGTTCTGTGAACGTTCCCAGAACATTCATTAGGTTGTCCCAAAAGTTCTAAAAACAAAAGAAACTGTCCAGTTGTGCTGATGATAACACCATTTTTGTATAAAACATTCAACTGATGTTGCAAGAATGTCCCCAGAACACATTTTGTTCTAACATTACCTAGAAATCAAATAAGAACCTTAGGGGAATGTTCTGTGGGGGTTGTTACAGATTTACATTTTAGTCATTTAGCAGAAGCTCTTATCCAGAGTGACTTACATCTTAAAGTGCATTCATCTTAAAGGAAAACCACCCAAAAACAATATTTTGGTATTTGTTTCATTAGTACATTGTTAATTAATATAGTCCCAAAATGTTTTTCATGTCAGCAATCAGTTTTCAAGATATATAACTTGAAGAGGTAGGGAGGGTTTCAGATGTTTTCGGAAGATTGGCAGGGACTCTGCTGTCCTAGCTTCTGGGGGAAGCTGGTTCCACCATTGGGGTGCCAGGGCAGAGAAGAGCTTGGACTGGGATGAGCGGGAGGGGTGAAAGGGCCAACAGACCAGAGGTGGCAGAACAGAGTGCTCGGGTTGGTGTAGGAGCGGGGTAACATGGGACAACTTGGGAAGGTTGAACACCAGGCGGGCTGCAGCCTTCTGGATAAGTTGCAGGGTTTAGATGTCACAAGCGAGTACCCCAGCCAACAGTGAGTTTCAGTAGTCCAGATGGGAGATGACAATTGCCTGGATTAGGACCTTCACCACTTCCTGTGTGATGTAGAATTGTACTCTTAGGATGTTGTAGAGCATGAACCTGCAGGAGAAAGTCACAGGTTTGAGGCAGAAAACAACAGGGTGTTGTCCAGGATCACGCCAAGGTTCTTTGCACTCTTGGAGGGGGACACTGTGGAGAGAGGTCTTGGAGCGGGCAGGCCTTCCCCGGGAGGAAGAGTAGCTCCAGCTTATCAAGGTTGATCTTGAGGTGGTGATTATTTGGGGGTATTTTATTATTTTATATGGATCCCCATTCGCTGTTACAACATCCAAGCTGAGATATCTGCCAGACATGCAGAGATGTGTCGCCACCTGGGTGTCAGAAGGAGGGAAGGAGAAAAGTAGTTGAGTGTCACCTGCATAGCAATGATAGGAGAGACCATGTGAGGATATAACAGACCCTAGTGACTTGGTGTAGAGAGAGAAGAGGAGAGGGCCTTGATCCGAGCGCTGGGGGACACCAGCAGTGAAAGTACATGGTGCAGACACAGATCCTCTCCATGTCACCTGGTAGAAGTGGCCTGCCAGGTAGGATGCAATCCAAGAGTGTGCAGAGCCTGAGATGCCCAGCCCTGAGAGGGTGGAAAGGAGGATCTGATGGTTCACAGTGTCGAAGGCAGGGGATAGATCTAGGATAAGAACAGAGGAGAGAGAGTCAGCTTTGGCAGTGCGGAGAGCCTCTGTGACACAGAGAAGAGCAGTCAATCTTGAAGCCTGACTGATTAGGGTCAGGAAGATTGTTCTGAGAGAGATAGCGAGAGAATTGGTCAGAGACAGCACGCTCAAGTTTTTTGGGGAAAAAATTAAAAAGGGATACCGGTCTGTAGTTTTTGACGTCAGAGGAGTAGAGGGTTTCTTGAGGAGGGGAGCGACTCGGGACATTTTGAAGTCAGATGGGACGCAGCCAGTGGTCAGGGATAAGTTGATAAGGGAAGTGAGGAATGGGAGAAGGTCTCCAGAGATGGTCTGGAGAAGAGAGGAGGGGATCAGGTCGAGTGGGCAGGTTGTCGGGAAGCCAAACCTCACCAGTGGCCGAACCTCACAGCATTTCATCTGGAGAGAGAGGGGAGAAAGTTAGTTAAGTGCGAGTGGAATCAGTGCTCAATTGGCTGGGTGAATGAGGAGTGGATGTCATCAATCTTCTTTTCAAAGTGCTTGACAAAGACGTCCGCAGAGAGGAAGGAAGGAGGGGGTGGAGGATTAAGGAGGGAGGAGAAGGTGGAAAGAGTTTCCTAGGGTTAGAGGCAGAAGCTTGATATGTAGAGTGAAAGAAAGTGGCTTTAGCAGCGCATTCAGAGGAAGAAAAGGTAGAGAGGAGGTAGTGAAAGGATGAAAGGTCCTCCGGAAGTTTGGTTTTCCTCCATTTTTGCTCAGCTGCCCGCAGCCCTCTTCTGTAAGCTTGCAATGAGTCACTCAGTCACGGAGCAGATGGGGAGTGCCTAGCCAGCCGGGAGTAAAGGGGATGCGGAAAGGGAAGAGAGTTGGGTCGAAGATGGCAAAATCAGGAGACAGGAGGGAGAAGGATTTATCAGAAGAGACAGATGATAGAACAGAAGAGGAGAGAGTAGTGGGAGAGAATGTATGCACTCACTACTGTAAGTAGCTCTCGATAAGAGTGTCCGCTAACTTACTAAAATGTAAAATGTAAATGAGAGTGAGAGTGAAGATTGCAATGGCGCATGACAATCTGGGTATGTGCTGAGTGGCGAGGGTTGGAAGAGAGGGAGACGGGAATGTTCCCAGTTTGCTGGGTAGACTGTCCAGTGCACATGTGATTTGGTTCTGGGTTCTGAGATGAAGAAGCAGCAGTTACTCACTGGTGTCTCCTCTGACCTTGACTGTTCTCCCCGTAACTCTTCCTGGCCACCTCCTCCCCACCTCCACCTGTCGTCCTCCTACCTCCTCCTGGCCACCTCCTCCCACTTCCTGGTCTGGTCTCCTCTACAACCCTTGTACAACCCTCGTCATATTTATCATCACAGCACAGCACTGGTCCTGGCACTGTGCTCAGCAGAGAGGAGATCCATACAGCAGATAGCAGCCAACCAGGCAGGGTGACAGGCATCAGGCAGGAACTTGTCAAAGCTGTCATAACTAAACCTTGTGCTGGTGTCCATGACTGTGAAATATGGTGAGCCAGCACCCTACGATATGATATTAAATGCTGTATATGGATTGAAATACACTGATTGAAATACACTGAACTGAAATGTAGACACTTCATTTTAAGAGATACACTGAACAAAAATATAAACGAGTCATGCAACAATTTCAACGATTTTACTGAGTTACAGTTCATTAAGGAAATCTGTCCATTAAAATCAATGAAATAGGCCCTAATCTATGGATTTCACATGACTGGGCAGGGGCGCAGCCATGGGTAGGCCTGGGAGGGCATAGGCCTACCCACTGGGGAGCCAGGCCCAGCCAATCAGAATAGGTTTTTCCACCAAAAAAGGTCTTTATTACAGACAGAAATACTCCTCAGTTTTATCAGCTGTCCGGGTGGCTGGTCTCAGACGATCCCGCAGATGAAGAAGCGGGATGTGGAGGTCCTGGGCTGGTGTGGTTACACGTGGTCTGTGGTTGTGAGGCCTGTTGAATGTACTGCCAAATTTTCTAAAATTAAGTTGGAGGCTGCTTATGGTAGACCAATGAACATTGAATTCTCTGTCTCTGGTGGACATTCCTGCAGGCAGCATGCCAATAGATCGCTCCCTCAAAACTTGAGACATCTTTGGCGTTTTAGAGTGGCCTTTCATTGTCCCCAACACAAGGTGCACCTGTGTAATGATCATGCTGTTTAATCAGCTTCTTGATATGCCACACCTGTCAGGTGGATGGATTTTCTTGGCAAAGAAGAAATGCCCACTGACAGGAATGGAAACTAATTTCTGCACAAAATTTGAGAGAAATAAGCTTTTTTGGAATGGAAAATTTCAGGGATCTTTTATTTAAGCTCATGAAACATCAAGATTTTTCTGTAATGAGTCTGACATGAAGGATATACGGCTTTGTCTAGACTAGGCCCAAATCCCCATCATCAGTGTGAAGAAAAGACAGAGAAAAAGGGGGAGGAGGGTGGGGTGCCTTGTAAGAATTCACCGATAAGTAGGTAAACCACCACTACCTTCTGTATTATTGGCCAATGTGCAATCATTAGAAAACAAACTGGACGATCTACGATTAAGAATATCCTACCAACAGGACATTAAAACCTCTCTAGGGTACATGAGACGGTAGCGTCCCACCTCTTCAACAGCCAGTGAAACTGCAGGGCGCCAAATTCAAAACAACAGAAATCCCATAATTAAAATTCCTCAAACATACATGTATTTTACACCATTTTAAAGATACACTTGTTGTAAATCCAGCCACAGTGTCCGATTTCAAAAAGGCTTTACGACGAAAGCAAACGAAACGATTATGTTAGGTGAGTGCCTATTCACAGAATAACACAGCCATTTTTCCAGCCAAAGAGAGGATTCACAAAAAGCTGAAATATAGATCAAATTAATCACTAACCTTTGATGATCTTCATCAGATGACACTCGTAGGACTTCATGTTACACAATACATGTATGTTTTATTCGGTAAATTTCATATTTATATCCAAAAATCTGAGTTTACATTGGCGCCTTACGTTCAGAAGTTCCAAATCTCAGATTTTGCAGAGAGCCACATCAATTTATAGGAATACTCATAATAAACATTGCTAAAAGATACAACTGTTATGCATGGAATTTTAGATGCCCTTCTCCTTAATGCAACCGCTGTGTCAGATTTCAAAAAAGCTTTACGGAAAAAGCAACCATGCAATAATCTGAGTCGGCGCTCAGAGCCCAATCAAGACACAAATATATCCGCCATATTTTGCAGTCAACAGAAGTCAGAAATAACATTATAAACATTCACTTACCTTTGATGATCTTCATCAGAATGCACTCCCAGGAATCCCAGTTCCACAAAACATTTTTGTTTTGTTCGATAATGTCCATCATTTATGTCCAAATTCCTCCTTGTTGTTCTAGCGTTCAGTACACTTTCCAAACTCACGACACGCGGGCAAGTCCAGCGGAAAGTACGGACGAAAAGTTTAAAAAGTTATATTACAGTCCGTAAAAACATGACAAACGAAGTATTGAATCAATCTTTAGGATGTTTTTAACATAATTCTTCAATAATGTTCCAACCGGAGAATTCATTTGTCTTCAGAAGTGCGATGGAACAGAGCTCGGTCTCACATGGTCAGCGCATGTTCAGGTTATGATAGACCTTACTCATTCCCCTCTCATTCGCCCCCACTTTACAGTAGAAGCATCAGACAAGGTTCTAAAGACTGTTGACATCTAGTGGAAGCCTTAGGAAGTGCAACATTACCAATAGCCCACTGTATCTTCAATAGGAGCTGAGTTGAAAATCGACCAACCTCAGATTTCCCACCTCCTGGTTGGATTTTTTCTACGGTTTTTGCTTGCCATATGAGTTCTGTTATACTCACAGACATCAATCAAACAGTTTTAGAAACTTCAGAGTGTTTTCTATCCAAATAATATGCATATTCCAGCTTTTATGGCTTTGTAGCAGGCTGTTTACTCTGGGCATGCTTTTCATCCGGACGTGAAAATACTGCCCCCTAGAAGTTAAAAGCTGTAATATCTTATGTTTCACCGAGTCTTGGCTGAAAGACGACACGGATAATATAGAGCTGGCTGGCTTCTCTGTGCATTGGCAGGACAGAGCAGCTACGTCTGGTAAGACGAGGGGCGGGGGTGTGTGTCTATATGTCAATGACTGCTGTTGCGTGATGTCTAATATTAAAGAAGTCTCGAGGTATTGCTCGCCTGAGGTAAAATACCCCATGATGAGCTATAGACCCGTGCCTGGTGCCCCTGCACATTGACTCTGTACCGGTAGCCCCTGTATATAGCCTTGCTATTGTTATTTTACTGCTGCTCTTTAATTATTTGTTACTTTTATTTTATTTTATTTTTCTTAACTGCATTGTTGGTTAAGAGCTTGTAAGTAAGCATTTCACTGTAAGGTGTATTCAGCGCATGTGACAACTACAATTTGATTTGATTTAGACCACAATATCTACCAAGAGAGTTCTCATTCATATTATTCGTAGCCGTCTATTTACCACCACAAACTGATGCTGGCAATAAGACCGCACTAACCGAGCTGTATAAGGCCATAAGCAAACAAGAAAATCCTCATCCAGAAGCGGCGCTCCTAGTGGCCGGGACTTTAATGCAGAGGGTAGGTTGGTCGTGCCGTTATAATGGATATTAATTATTGCTCTCTGATATTACCCGCATTAATGGAAGGTATTGAGGGTTTGCAGAGAAATTGCTTTTGACTCTGATGACTCCTATGAGTATATTTGTGTTGAGGGTATGTGTGCGTGCGTGCGTATGCATGTGTGTGTGAGCATCATATGCATGTGTTGAGTGAAGTTCCTCATTTGTCAGTGACTCACCTCCAGAGTGGTTTGTGTGATTTGTGTTCCTACAGAGCCCACCTACATTGCTATGGCACCCCCTGCCTGTCAGTCACTAGAGAACTGCTCCCTGTCAGAGAAGCACTGCTTATACGGCTTCCAACTGGACCTGAACGGCTGTCGCACCTGCCACTGCAAGACACGTGAGTACTGGGCCATATTCATTAGGGCACACAGTGGAATACGTTTTAAAATGTTTTCCAATGTAAAACGAAAATGAGTGTTTCTTATTGGACAAGTCCAGGTAGTGACCTCCCTGGTCTGGTCTGACGTCTCAGTCAGTCAAGCATATTATGCAAAATATGTATATTTTTTCTTCTGAACAGTTTGGTTTATATAGAGGAGAGAACTCGCCCTGAGCCAATGACATTGAGACATTGTTCTCTGGTGTTTTCTCTCACTGTCCTGAATGTCTGACTCTCGGTTAGAGGTCGACCGATTATGATTTTTCAACGCCGATACCGATACCAATTATTGGAGGACCAAAAAAAAGACCTTTTTTTTATTTTTTTTATTTTTTATATTGACAATTACAACAATACTGAATGAACACTTATTTTAACTTAATATAATACATCAAAAAAATCTATTTAGCCTCAAATAAATAATGAAACATGTTCAATTTGGTTTAAATAATGCAAAAACAAAGTGTTGGAGAAGAAAGTAAAAGTGCAATATGTGCCATGTAAGAAAGCTAACGTTTAAGTTCCTTGCTCAGAACATGAGAACATATGACAGAACATGAGAACATATGAAAGCTGGTGGTTCCTTTTAACATGAGTCTTCAATATTCCCAGGTAGGAAGTTTTAGGTTGTAGGTATTATAGGAATTATAGGACTATTTCTCTCTCTACCATTTGTATTTCATATACCTTTGACTATTGGATGTTTTTATAGGCACTTTAGTATTGCCAGTGTAACAGTATAGCTTCCATCCCTCTCCTCGCCGCTACCTGTGCTCGAACCAGGAACACATCGACAACAGCCACCCTCGAAGCAGCATTACCCATGCAGAGCAAGGGGAACAACCACTCCAAGTCTCAGAGCGAGTGACGTTTGAAACGCTATTAGAGCGCACCCCGCTAACTAGCTAGCCATTTCACATCGGTTACACCAGCCTAATCTCGGGAGTTGATAGGCTTGAAGTCATAAACAGCGCAATGCTTGAAGCATTGCGAAGAGCTGCTGGCAAAACGCACGAAAGTGCTGTTTGAATGAATGCTTACGAGCCTGCTGGTGCCTACCATCGCTCAGTCAGACTGCTCTATCAAATCATAGACTTAATTATAACATAATAACACACAGAAATACGAGCCTTAGGTCATTAATATGGTAGAATCCGGAAACTATCATCTCGTATTTCTTTCAGTGAAATACGGAACCGTTCCGTATTTTATCTAACGGGTGGTATCCATAAGTCTAAATATTCCTGTTACATTGCACAACCTTCAATGTTATGTCATAATTACGTAGAATTCTGGCAAATTAGTTCGCAATGAGCCAGGCGGCCCAAACTGTTGCATATACACTGACTCTGCGTGCAATGAACGCAAGAGAAGTGACACAATGTCACCTAGTTAATATTGCCTGCTAACCTGGATTTCTTTTAGCTAAATATGCAGGTTTAAAAATATATACTTCTGTGTATTGATTTTAAGAAAGGCATTGATGTTTATGGTTAGGTACACGTTGGAGCAACGACAGTCCTTTTTCGCGAATGTGCACTGCATCGATTATATGCAACGCAGGACACGCTAGATAAACTAGTAATATCATCAACCATGTGTAGTTATAACTAGTGATTATGATTGATTGATTGTTTTTTATAAGATAAGTTTAATGCTAGCTAGCAACTTACCTTGGCTTCTTACTGCATTCGCGTAACAGGCGGGCTCCTCGTGAGGCAGGTGGTTAGAGCGATGGACTAGTTAACCGTAAGGTTGCAAGATTGAATCCCTGAGCTGACAAGGTAAAAATCTGTCGTTCTGCCCCTGAACAAGGCAGTTAACCCACCGTTCCTAGGCTGTCATTGAAAATAAGAGTGTGTTCTTAAACTGACTTGCCTAGTTAAATAAAGGTGTAAAAAAAAACATTAAAAAAATAGGAAAAATCGGCGTCCAAAATTACCGATTTCCGATTGTTATGAAAACTTGTAATCGGCCATTCCGATTAATCGGTCGACCTCTACTCTCGATATGAATATACCTGTCTGGGCCGTTATCAGACGTGGACCAAAGGCACTCAGAGGGCACACTGAAACATCCTGAAAGGGCTTTTAAAAACAAACATGTTTTTGGTTTGTGTCCCTGCCTGTTAGAATATGATATGCTGCAAAGGGCATTATCATAAGTTATGACTTATGAGTTTCAATAAAAATCATAATTTGGAGTGTCTGCACCTCTAATCCATTGCCACAGGTCATAAAATAATAAGTGGACTTTTAGAACTATTAAATTGCATTGTAGTTTTGGCCATATATTGAGCAGAGGAGGCTGGTGGTAGGAACTATAGAATGACAGGCTCATTGTAATGGCTGGAATGGAATAAATGGAAACCACATTTTTGTCTCTGTTCCAAAGATCCATTCCAGCCATTACAATGTGTCCTGCTATAGCTCCTCCCACCAGCCTCCTCTGATAATGATGTCTGATGTGTCTATGTCCTTCCTACAGGAGAAGAGCTGTGCAGTGCCCTGATCTCTGTCTGTACCCTGAAGTGTCCCTTCGGCCTGCAGACAGATGCCCACGGCTGTGACGTGTGTCAGTGTCGCCCTAGGCCCAAAAAGTGCAAGGCTGTGGTCTGTGACAAGGCCTGCCCCTTCGGATTCATGTGAGAAAGCAATTCTCTCTCTCCCTTGCTCCCTCCTTCTCTCCCCTCCCTCCCTCACTCCCTCCATCCATCCATCCCTCGCTCTGTATATTGCTACCTCCCTATCTCCCCCTTCTCCCCCCTCCTTCCCTCCCTCCCTTTTCCTCTGTAATTCTCTCCCTCCCTTTCCCCTTTCTTCCTTTCCTCCCTCCCTCTCCCAGTCTTACCGACACACTACCCACTCAGACACACTTAAAAAACAAAATGCCGATTCCCAGCTCATGCAATTATCATTTACTTTAAACTCCAGCACTCCACGCTTTGAAATATGAAGCGATTTCAAATCTGCATCGTTTCAGAATAAATGAGCCCTACTTTGCCAGTCACTTTCAGACGTTAAAAAGCAGTAGAACTTCACGGAGACAGCTAGACAGATGGCCAATTGAAATTGAAACCGCGGCTCCTTCAAACTTATGTCACAAATTACTCCAGTTACCTGCTTTGCCTGTTATGCTTAAGTGAGTTTTGCTCGTAAACTGACAAAATGATCCCTTTTTCCTTCTCCATAACTCATTTTGGCTAAACAGGCATTGTGTGTAGAGTTGACAGTTTAATTAGCTCCACCCAGGTTACTGATTGGGTTTGCTGCTTGTGTTGCTGTTGCGCGTTGTACGGGATGGCCTCTGATAGTGAAACTGAAACGTTTAGCTTCCGGACACTAGTACCATGCTTGTAAGCTCATCGCATCCCTCCCCGAATACTCTGATTGCCATTTACACAGAAATACATCAGGAAAGCAATGTATTACAGCTTTCACTAGGGAATCTTGTCTGCTGGTTAACAAGATATGAACTCAGACCTGGCACAATTGTGAACAAACACACAAATACACACAAACACACACAGATATAGATAGATAGCAATAATGGGTGATTTGAAAAGTCATAGTCAGTCGATCAATAATGTAACGAGTACTTTTGGGTGTCAGGGAAAATGTATGGAGTAAAAAGTATATTTATTTTATTTTGGAATGTATTAAAAGTTGCCAAATATATAAATAGTGAAGTACAGAAATATTTAAGTAGTACTTTAAAGTACTTTTACTTAAGTACTTTACACAACTGGTAGGGTTAGCGGTAGGGTTAGCAGATGTCATCGTGGCAAAGGGAGGCTACTTTGAAGAATCTCAAATATAAAATATATTTTGATTTGTTTAACACTTTTTTGGTAACAACATGATTCCATATGTGTTATTTCATAGTGTTGATGTCTTCACTATTATTCTACAATGTAGAAAATAGTAACAATAAAGAAAAATCCTTGAATGAGTAGGTGTGTCCAAACTTTTGACTGGTACTGCATATATTTACAAAAAATATATATATGGGGGATTGGAAATTATGCAGACAATTACTTTGATGGAAGCTACAATCTATCTGCAATATTAAAGCTGAACCCCCCCCCAAAAAATCAATTAATAAATACACGCACACACTTATAACGCCTAGGCTTGCTGTGCATAAACAAAAGCTTTCCTAGAGCAGTACAGTACTGTATAAGAATGGACAATTACAGCACATGCCCAACTGGCATACCACCTTCTGATTAGTTTGAAATGACCCATAACCAAAACAATATGAAATGACTCAATCTCAGGTGATGAGCTTGTTAATAGATAATTTACCCCCACATCAGCGCAACGTATTTATTACATTAACAAGAGTTGGAGAAGCAGATGATATCTGTCAGTGGTTCAGAATGATTCAGAACCCCTCAGGCTCTTTCACTCTCAGTCAACTTATAAATGCCTCATGAGCTCATAGTACAACTTTCTTACCCCATCATAACACAAAATATAAAGTTGTTTAACGCCATAGCTTTATAGACAAAAAAGTAGCGGGCTTCTGTAAAATAAATGTAAGAATTGCAGATTCCCCCTTTAATGGCTGCTGATCCAGTTCCTCGTAGTAATAGTAGTACGCATTCTCTTTCATAGAGCGGCTAGCAGCTTTTCTATTGGACCCTGGGGAGGCCAGTCCTGCTGCACAATATTCCATCTGCCCTGTATTTTAACTGTGGTGTGAACCGACCAGCCGGCCTGCCTGCTAGGGATTATTATGACAGAATAGTTCTGGATATGACAGAGATTAAAACGCTCAAGCAGCAGGCAGTGTCCTGTCAACACGTTAATCTTCCTATCTTAACCTAAACTCTCACTCATCAACTGTCTGTCACATTAAGCTGTTACTCCACTGGTCTGTCTGCATTGAACCGACGGTTCTCTCTCTCTCACTCTCTCTTTCTCTCCCTCTCTTTCTCTCTCCTTTCTCACAAATGAGTGTTCATGGGGTGAATGGTTGCATCTAAGATTCTAATTTTAGATATCTATTATGCCCTATCAAAGTTATACCTTACCCCTATGTTTTCGAGCAGCAAAGTGTATCGTTTGAATAATTCAACAGGCCGCGTTCTTCTCTGATGTTCCCCACAACTGAAATGGCCCCTGATAGATCCTTATCACCAAATCAAATGAAGATTGCACATGGCTATTTTTTCTCGCTCCTATTGTTCATGAGATAAGAGAGGTAAGAGGGGGAGGGTGGAAGAAGGAGAGGGATAGAGGGGAGGATAGAGGGATAGAGGAGGAGGGGATAGAGGGATAGAGGAGGGGAGGATGGAAGGATAGAGGGGGAGAGGATGGAGGGATAGGATGTGAGGATGGAAAGATAGAGGAGGGGAGGATAGAGGGATAGAGGAGGGGAGGACAGAGGGATAGAGGAGGGGAGGACAGAGGGATAGAGGAGGGGAGGATAGAGGGATAAAGGAGGGGAGGATGGAGGGATAGAGGAGAGATAGGATGGAATGATAGAGGAGGGATAGGATGGAATGATAGAGGGGAGGATGGAGGGATAGAGAAGGGGAGGATTGAAGGATAGAGGAGGGGAGGATGGAGGGATAGAGGAGGGGAGGATGGAAGGATAGAGGAGGCGAGGATGTAAGGATAGAGGAGGGGAGGATATAAGGATAGAGGCAGAACTGGATGGGATAGGGATGTGAATTTTAACTTAGGTAAGTGAAGGTGCCCTGCGCGGTCTGGTCAGAGCAGCAAGCCACGGAGCGAAGCGTATGTTTGATATGTCCCTATGGTCAGTCATTTGTGCCATCTGTTGGCGCACACACACCTGTTCACGCAAACAATCTCTCTCTCTCTCTCACACACACTTATCTCTGTCCTTGTTTTAACCGATAACACCGCTGCTGCTTGTCATTGGCACCTGGCTGGAATGTACCCACTGCCTGTCTCTGCTATACAAAGATTTGTTTGGCTGTTTGCTATGTGTTTACCTCTCTGTGCAATGACAAAAACCATGTCAAACTAATGAAACAGATACTACGGCAAGCAAACACAATGTTGTTGGTAACTAAAGCATGTCACACAAACAAACACAATGGCAAACTAAAATCTGATGGATGTCATCTGTAATCAGTGCTATTGTGTTATGGAACAAGGTGAGAGATGAAACTACCATAGCCTAATATTCTTACTTTCACTATAGATTCAATGTTGCGCTTCTGTAGCTTGCATCATTTTATTTTTGCACAATTTTTGTCATTACAATTTTCAATGACACGGTATTGTGGCCTGTTTATTGAATTGCAATAGTTGTGATTTGGTATCTTTTTTTCCGAAGGCTGAAGTACAATGTATGAGATTTTGTGTTCGTGCATGCCGATTCATTTGGTTTTGGCACTAAACATTTTGTTTGCAGCTCCACACTAATTGCTCTTCTATTCATGCATTTGTTGTTTAAAAGTATAACTACACAGTGATCACTAATGAGTATGATTAATACTAAAGTTAAGCTAAAGACATGTAAATGCTTACTTTATTTGTCCTCGTAGGCTAATTGTAGATGGGTCCTTCATGTATCCTCGTCAGAGATTGTTACAGGCAAACGGAATGGCGTTCAAGAGCTCAATGTTTAAACTGTGTTGTGGTTCATGCAAACCTGTTAATTCTCCCGGGGGGAGGATTGAAATGGGAAATTGCACAGTATGTTCCATGATGAAATGCATTATGGGTAAGAGGTATTCTTCAACCCCTAATTTCCTGTTTTGGCCACACAGTGGAAGGTCTGGCTATACTGTAGGCCTACTTGCCGCAGCTCAGGCAAATTGCTATCAGGCATTATTGAGGCCTGGGTTAGATCAGTGCAGTGACATATGTTGCTCTTTGTCCTGTTTACTAAGCACTTTTGTCACCTATTTATTCTCTACTTTGTTAAAAAAAAGCCCAAACCTGAGGCAGAAAAACAATATTATTTCTGCCTCCTCACTGCAACACCCACCGCTATGGACAGTTTGGCCACCCTCACGGCTTTGATCCATAAGCAGCGATGCTTTGCCTAGCCACATTAGCTTCGTCCAGAGTGGCTCGTCATGTGGTTGCTAGCAAGTCGACAGCATGCTAGGTATCAACAGCCAAACCAGTCGGGGCTAGAAGCTATAGTGAGCTTCGATTGGTCAATATTGAGCCATGATATCGCTGATTATTTGCATAAAGTTAATCTTTCCCCAACTGACATTACCAGTCAAAAGTTTGGACACACCTGCTCTTTCTAGGATTTTTCTTTATTTTTACTATTTTCTACATTGTATAATACTAGTAAAGACATCAAAACTATGAAATAACATATATGGAATCATGTAGTAGTTTTGATGTCTTCACTATTATTCTACAATGTAGAAAGTTGTAAAAAATAAAGAAAAATCCTTGAATGAGTAGGTGTGTCCTGTTCATGCGCCCACTTCGCTTCTCCTTGCTTTTCTTCTATTGAAAATGTATGAACCTTTGTCGTTTCATCGCCCGACATCATCCCTAGTGGACATGGGCTATCCATTTTAGATTCTGTGGCGTAAACTATAAAAATTAGGACCTATATTTTCTAAACTTATGAAGAACTGATCTTCACCTCTCTCTCTTTCTCTCTCACCCTCTATATATCTCTCTATCTCCCTCTCTACCCCATCAGAAAGAATAAGCATGGTTGTGATATCTGTCGCTGTAAGAAGTGTCCAGAGTTACCTTGTGACAAAGCCTGTCCAATGGGCTTCCAGCAGGACAAGTTGGGCTGTCTGAAGTGCCAGTGCAGAGGTGAGTGCCATCTATTGATAACCTTTGATGCTTATGCATTCATCATTTAGAGACTGCTGATAATATTTTTTTCTCAAACTCTCTCCTCACTTTCCCTGTCAGACTTGGAGAACCACTAATGTTTTAACTATTGTTCTGTCAATGTTTTACTGCTTCTAACTATTACACCAATAGAGGGTTGTCTGGTTAGTCTCTTGCTGCCAGACTTGTTCTGAAGAAACCTGGAACGGCTATAAATCATTTAGAATTCCTTATATTAAGCAACCCAGACGGCATGATTTTCTTGTTTTTTAAATTTACGGATAGCCAGGGGCACACTTCGACAGTCAGACATAATTTACAAACGAAGCATTTGTGTTTAGTGTCAGTAGGGATGACCAGGGATGTTCTCTTGATAAGTGTGTGAATTAGACAATTTTCCTGTTCTGCTAAGCATTCAAAATGTAACTAGTACTTTTGGGTGTCAGGAAAAATGTATGGAGTAAAAAGTATATCATTTTCTTTTGGAATGTAGTGAAGTAAAAGTAAAAGTTGTCGAAAATATAAATAGTAATGTACAGATACCCAAACACACTACTTAAGTAGTACTTTAAAGTATTTTTACTTAATTACTTTACACCTCTGCCTAAAAGGCACCCTAAAGAAAATGTACGCTTAATCCAGTATAAACTAATGTATATAATTTATTATACAAGAGACAAAATGTACAAATTCTACCAGCACAACGGAAGAGTCATGTCTTAAGTGTAAAACTAATATTGACTCAATAATCCATGCTTTCTGGGAATGTGATGAAGTCCCAAATTTATGGGCAGAGCTAGAAAGTTGTCTGTCAGAAGTATTACAATGTTAAATTACTTTTAATCCATCTGTCTGCATATTTCAAGACATGGCATATGGGGGTGTAGTGAGATACCCAACAGGCTGGACGATTCTCTTCTCATCACTTATCTTGAAAAAACGTATACTAAAAACTTGGAAATCCATCAATCTGCCATCGTTAACAGAATGGAAAAATCAAATGATTTATTATTTAAATATTGGAATAGCATGGGCGACAGAGAAAAACAAATTGATACAATTTAAGGCCAAGTGGCCAACAATAGTGCTAGCACTAGGGATGGGGGTGTGGGCATGAGGGTCTGGGCAGATGAGATGTAGTCGTTGTTTGTGTGCATCTGTAAGTTGTTGTTCGTATGTATAAATTTGGATCTGGTGTAAAAAATTAAAAAATTAAAAAAATAAAATAAAAGGCACCCTATTCCCTATCTACTACTTTTGTAGTAGTGTATTATATAGGGAATAGGGTGCCATTTGGTGTTTTTGACACCACCTGTTGGTGCATCCAGAGGGCAGACTGGGGTCATCTCCTCCACACAGATCTATTATTGATGCTCCTCTTGTGTTCTACTGTGATTCGCACTAAATAATTAAATCGTTGTGAAAAATGTATGAATCAGCATTGAAAACTCCTCTTTTAATGAGGAAAAACTTTTTAATCTGTCTCCCTTTTGAATTGGTGAAATTTGGCATCCACCCAGAATAGCTCAGAGTCTCAGACAGAAGTTTAATCAAGGTGTTTTTTTTCTCTCCCTGGTATTAATCTGGTCGTGGTTGGACCGTGCTCAGAAAAGCCAGTCAGTAATTGGTCTGCCTAACACTGTTCTTTATGGGTTATGTTGGTAGTTGTATCTCTAAAATCTTTCCTCTCTCCTCTGTCCCTCTTCCAGACCAGAGCTCCTCGTCAGTGGCCCCGTTAGTGAAGAAGGGTTCCTGTCTGTCCATGGATGGAAGACGGCACGAGAACGAAGAAAACTGGCATGATGGCTGCCGGGATTGCTACTGCCACAGCGGCAGGGAGATGTGTGCCCTCATCTCATGCCCTGTACCATCCTGCGACAGCCCTGCCATACAGTCCGGACAGTGCTGTCCATCCTGCCCAGGTAGAAAACCTTAAACAAACAAATTAAATATGGGAAGAAAAACTGTGCACTGGTAGTAGGCTATTCTTAGATAGGCTAGTTGTTGTTTTAGATGTATACAGGTTTACACACCATTTTCCCATCCTCCTCATTGTTTCATATAATAGATCATGTTGATAATGCATTACACACTAATGAAAAAGCTGTTTCCAATATGTTTCACCCTTGACCCTGTGCTCTCTCTTCCGTCCTCCTCCCTCAGAGGAGCCCAGCTCCCACAAACCAGACCTGGGGGATTCGTCAGTGTGTCTGGCCCCGGGGGGAGAGTACTTTGTGGAGGGGGAGACGTGGAACATCGACGCCTGCACCCAGTGCACCTGTCACAGTGGGCGTGTCCTGTGTGAGACAGAGGTGTGCCCGCCCCTGCTCTGCCAGAGCCCAATCAGAACGCAAGACTCATGCTGCCCCCACTGCCCAGGTGAGTTTGAGCAGCCATTGGTTTTTTGTTGGCTTTGAAACACTATTGGTCTTTAAGTCTCTATATATTTGAGTCTGTCTGGCAAGAATAGTCTGTATGATGTTTTACTTTATAATAGAGAGGGGCGGCCTCATTATTAAACGCAGTATAAGCCCTAAGCCGTGTATGAAGGTAGAGGTGAATGTGAAGGGGATAGGGTCTCAAAGTTGTCTTGACTGAGCTGAGGTCCTTAAGGTAATTAATTATTGCTGCTCAGATCTGGCATTGAGAGAGATGCTATTTTAACATTTTCTATTTGTCTTGGCACATCTAGCCACTGGGAATTTTGCCCATTCTTCAAGGCAAAACTGTTCCAGCTCCTTCAAGTTGGATGGGTTCCGCTGGTGTACAGCAATCTTTAAGTCATACCACAGATTCTCAATTAGATTTAGGTCTTGGCTTTGACTAGGCCATTCCAAGACATTTAAATGTTTCCCCTTAAACCACACGAGTGTTGCTTTAGCAGTATGCTTAGGGTCATTGTCCTGTGGGAAGGTGACTCTCCATCCCAGTCTCAAATCTCTTGAAGACTGAAACAGGTTTCCCTCAAGAATTTCCCTGTATTTAGCGTCATCCATCATTCCTTCAATTCTGACCAGTTTCCCAGTCTCTGCCGATGAAAAACATGTTGTTCTTGGGGTGATGAGAGGTGTTGGGTTTGTGCCAGACATAGCGTTTTTCTTGATGGCCAAAAAAAGCTGCATTTTAGTCTCATCTGACCAGAGTACCTTCTTCCATATGTTTGGGGAGTCTGCCACATGCCTTTTGGCGAACACCAAACGTGTTTGCTTATTTTTTTCTTTAAGCAATGGCTTTTTTCTGGCCACTCTTCCGTAAAGCCCAACTCTGGGGAGTATACGGCCTAACGTGGTCCTATGGACAGATACTACAATCTCCGCTGTGGAGCTTTGCAGCTCCTTCAGGGTTATCTTTGGTATCTTTGTTGCCTCTCTGATTAATGCCCTCCTTGCCTGGTACGTGAGTTTTGGTGAGCGGCCCTCTCTTGGCAGGTTTGTTGTGATGCCATATTCTTTCCATTTTTTAATAATGGATTTAATGGTGCTCTGTGGAATGTTCAAAGTTTTGGATACTTTTTTATATTCCAACCCTGATCTGTACTTCTCCACAACTTTGTCCCTGACCTGTTTGGAGAGCTCCTTGGTCTTCATGGTGCCGCTTGCTTGGTGGTGCTCCTTGCTTAGTGGTGTTGCAGACTCTGGGGCCTTTCAGAGCAGGTGTATATATACACTGAGATCAGGTGACAGATCATGTGACACTTAGATTGCACACAGGTGGACTTTATTTAACTCATTATGTGAAGATAATTGGTTGCACCGGATCTTTTTTAGGGGCTTCATAGCAAAGGGGGTGAATACATATGCATGCACCACTTTTCCGTTTGAATTTTTTTTAAATTTCACTTCACCAATTTGGACTATTTTGTGTCTGTCCATTACATGAAATCCAAATAAAAATCCATTTAAATTACAGGTTGTAATGCAACAAAATAGGAAAAATGCCAAGGGGGGTGAATACATTTGTAAGGCAACAACACAGCAGCACAACAATAGTTTGTCTGGCCTAACAGACTAGAGAGTGATGGCCAAAGAGACAGAGATGTAGAGAGAGATCAAGAGGTACAAAGATGTAGAAACATAGAGGTACAGAGATGTAGAGACAGAGAGGTACAGAGAGAGAGAGACAGAGGTACAGAGACAGAGAGATACAGAGACAGAGAGAGACACAGCGAGGAGGATAAGAGAGAGGGGAGAAATAGTTTGACGGTAAACAGCTGGAGAAAAAAACACAGATCGGAGGCCAGAATCAAACTCCGTAGAGAGAGTAAAAAAAGAATAATGCATAAGTTATGGAGCTCTAGAGATGAATAGTGCATGAGAAAACTTAGACATGGCAAACCAAGCCAAACATGAAACAGGCAGCAGTGCTTTGGGCCTCTGTCACTGTAAAACACAGTGTAAGAGGACTGAGATACCTGGAAGGCCACCAACTCAACTCTCACATGGATATCTGGTGTGTTTCCATCTCTTAAGCTGTTTGTTTGAGATGTTTTAGTCGAATAAACCAAAGACGCAAAAATGAACATTCTACCGTTTGAATGTCATCTATATTTTAAGCCCTGTATTATGGGTTTTATTAGCTGCTCTAAGAGTTACAGTCAGGCTTAAAGAACGCATCTGTCACGCCCTGACCTTAGAGAGCCTTTTTATTTCTCTATTTGGTTAGGTCAGCGTGTGATTTGGGGTGTGCATTCTAGTTTGTATATTTCTTTGTTGGCCAGGTATGGTTCCCAATCAGAGGCAGCTGTCTATCGTTGTCTCTGATTGGGGATCATACTTAGGCAGCCCTTTTTCCCACCTTCAGTTGTGGGATCTTGTTTTCTGTTTAGTTTTTCTGCCTGACAGAACTGTGCGCTTTTGTTTTCACATTTGTTATTTTGTTTGAGTGTTTTTTGAAATAAACACTTTCCATGCTGCGCTTTGGTCCACTCTTCCTACCACCAACGAGAGCCGTAACAGCATCTTTAAAAGTAGGGCTGGGAATTGCCAGTGACCTTACAATACAATATTATCATGATACTTAGGTGCCGATACGATATGTATTGCGATTCAATACTGTTTTTTATTGTGATTCGATGTGCCAAACATATTGCTCACCATATGTCTGCTGCAGTGGGAGAATAGAGAGCCATGAGAAAACGAGTTTTGATCAGTCATGGAAATAAAAGTGCTGAAAACAAATTTGTTCCCTATTTAAAAAGAAGATGAAGAACAACCTATGAAGGAAAAGTACTGGAGTTTTGGTACAGCCAACTACCGCAAAAAAAAATGATACGATATTGTTAAAAATAATATCCCGATATGTAACTTTCGATTTTTTCCCCCCATCACTATTTAAAAGCATACCCGAACAAGTGAAGAAATGTATTCACTGTGTGTTCAGTGCAGTCAGTTGATCCTGTGTGTGTGTGTTTGTCCCTCTCTCCTCTATAGACGAGCCCATCACCCCCCATTCTCCCAGTAATGACAGCTTACCCAGCTACTGCAGGAACAAGGAGGGGGACATCTTCCTGGCAGCAGAGTCCTGGAAGCCCAACACCTGCTCCAGCTGTGTGTGTCTGGACGGTCAGATCAGCTGCTTCTCAGAGTCCTGCCCGCCCGTTGGTTGTGCCAGGCCCGTGCTGCGCAAAGGACAGTGCTGCCCCTACTGCCTCGGTATGCTGCACACACACAGATCATTGGACATACCTGTACTATAGACAATGTGGGGAGGTATCCAGAGACGTGTTCACATGATACATGGGTTGAGGCTTATCATTACCTAAGCCTTAACTCTAACCTGATAAGGTGGTGTGTTCGCACCAATGTTTGAAACCACAAATGTGTGAAATTGTATTCATCCCAATTGGTGAGATGGTCTTGCCTATATGTTTGTGTGTATTTACTGAATGAGTATCTTCCATATTTTTTCCTGTCTTGGAGGTGGATCCTATTTGATCTTCTCCTATGTCTCCTGGCAGATGCCACACCAAGAGCCGTGTGCCACTTCAATGGGAAGACGTATGCAGACGAGGAGCGCTGGGACATAGACAGCTGTACACACTGCTACTGCCTTCAGGGACAGACCCTCTGCTCTACTGTCAGCTGCCCCATCCTGCCATGCCACCAACCCACCATAGTGGAGGGCAGCTGCTGCCCTATGTGTTCAGGTGTGTGTGTTGGCATTCAGTCTCATTGCCTCTAATGACTTCCTTCCCCCTTAAACACACGCCCTTGCAAAATATGCTTTTTCCTGGTCATCAATATTGCTTCTATGTATTCACTTCACTATTTTTAAATAAGGACTATGAAGAGTGCATACCAATCCCATTTTTGGTATGTATAGGTCATTATCAGTAAAACGTCACAATATGGTGCAGAGCGTTCGATTTGGCTACTGGGGGTCAAGGAGACCCCCAGATCTGCAAACAATTGACAACTACGTGCCGGTTAAGGGATTGTTAAATAAATGTTAACTATTTGGTTTTAATATCCTCACCTCTTGAAGAGCATAGTCAGAAGTACACATCTCCGATTATTCTACATTTAACTTTATCAGAGTTATACAGCAAGTCACTGCATGTTTTTTATGATCAGTGACGTTATATTGATAATGACTCATTCACACCATGTCCCTCAAATATTTATTCGGTTGACTTAAGCTATCATTAATTGAGGACAACCACAGCAAACACCTTCATTGAGATTAATCATCTGAAGGGAGGGATTAGGGTTTGACTGGTGATGTCAAGTAAATTAGCATGCTTTGCTTAGGCTAGGATAATGGATTGATAATAGCTCCCTCTGTTCTCTCTCACCGTCCTGCCATGGATCGATGAGATGCAGTAGCAGTGTAATTAGCTGACGAGAACTCCACTGCCCGTAATTCATCCCTGGGTTCAAATACTATTTGAAAACATTTAAAATACTCTATCTTTCCTAGATTGCACCCACCTGTCACTCCAAGCAGACAAGAGCAAATGTTCAAATTATTGTTGTGGTGCCCAACAATAACTGGTTGAAGAGTTGGAGAAGAGGGCTGATAAAGATCAGACAGAGTCATGTAATCCCTTATTGTGATTGGCTGGAGATTAAAAGCTAAATTTGACCTCTTAGATTCAGGCACAACTAATGAAGAGTGGAAGGTCACTTTAATTTTTTTTATTTCACCTTTATTTAACCAGGTAGGCCAGTTGAGAACAAGTTCTCATTTACAACTGCGACCTGGCCAAGATAAAGCCAAAGCAGTGGGACAAAAAACAACAGAGTTAAACATGGGATAAACAAAAGTACAGTCAATACACAATAGAAAAATCTATATACAGTGTGTGCAAATGGAGTAAGGAGGTAAGGCAATAAATAGGCCGATAGTAGCGAAGTAATTACAATTTAGCAAATGAACACTGGAGTGATAGATGTGCAGATGGTGAGTAGAAATACTGGTGTGCAAAAGAGCAAAAACAACTTAATAAAAACAATATGGGGATGAGGTAGGTAGTTTGATGGGCTATTTACAGATGGGCAGTGTACAACTGCAGCGATCGGTAAGCTGCTCAGATAGCTGATGCTTAAAGTTAGTGAGGGAGATATAAGTCTCCAACTTCAGCGATTTTTGCAATTCGTTACAGTCATTGGCAGCAGAGAACTGTAAGGAAAGGAGGAGTTGACTTTGGGGATGACCAGTGAGATATACCTGCTGGAGCGTGTGCTACGGGTGGGTGTTGTTATGGTGACCAGTGAGCTGAGATAAGGTGGAGCTTTATCTAGCAAAGACTTATAGATGACCTGGAGCCAGTGGGTCTGGCGTACATACATCATACAAACTTTGTGTAGCGGCAGTCAAACAAAAGTCAAAATACCAAATTTTCTAAACAGCTTCAATAAATGACAGAATATCTCCTATATTTAGCAAAATCAAATTAATGATTATACAGATTGAAGATCGGCTCATTAATAACTGGGAGATAAAGAGATTAAATAGCAAAGTATCTTAATGGGGACCAACTCTGTTTTAAACATATCCATATATACTCTCATACCGTTTGTTGATCACATTCTCTGCCAAAGCTCTCGTAACGGCAGCAAGTAGGGGAGACCGGGGATGGTTGTAACACTTTTAGCTAGCCATTTTTGTTGTTATTTTTGTTGTATTATAATGCTAAATAATGCAATTATTTTTGTTGTATTAATGCTATTTAATCTCTCCTCAGACTAATATTATTCTGTTTGTCCTTTGCAAATGTTCCACCCCTTGTGTATTGCGCTGTCATGGTGTATTTGTTAGCAAATACACCATGACAAAATTAGCATTTTTTGTTCATTTCTCAGAGATTGCGCTACTACATTCAAAATGTGTGCGTGAGGGGTGTGTGTGTGTGTGCGCGTGATTAACCCTCCATTAACTTCTCAACTGAATGTGTGTGTGTGCGTGCATGCGTGCGTGCGCGTGTGTGTAATTAGCTAGCTTCAATTTTAGCTACATATTAAAACTTTAGCATTGCTAAATTACATGAAATATATAAAGACACACTGGTTATTAACCTGGTATATGTTTGGTGAATCTAACTACAAAGCAGGTGATGCCATCACAAAAAATATATATATAAATTCTTACCTCAAAATGTGCAGAGTCTTGCTTCTTCACGTGAGGGTTGATGTAACGTGTACGCTAATAAAACGGGAAGCAAGTACAGGGAATGAATTTAATAAATAAACGAACATGGAACAAAAAAGAAACACGAGAAATGTACAGACATGAAACATATAACCAGAATCAATAACGCCTGAGTAAAGAACCAGTCACGTTCGTAATAAGGACGGAACCAAGGCGCAGCGTGATTGAAGTTCCACATCTTTATTACGGTGAAACTTTAAACAAAAACAATAAACCAACAACGAAACGTGAAAGTAGTGGTGCACATGCACAAAACAATATCCCACAAACACAGGTGGGAAAAATGGCTACCTAAATATGATCCCCAATTAGAGGCAACGATTACCAGCTGCCTCTAATTGGGAACCATACAAAACACCAACATAGAAATATTGAGCTAGAACACCCCCTAGTCACACCCTGACCTACTACACCATAGAGAACCAAGGGCTCTCTATGGTCAGGGCGTGACAGAACCAAAGGGAGTGACAGATATAGGGGCGGTAATCAGGAGGGTGATAGAGTCCAGGTGAGTCTCAAGAGGCGCAGGTGCGCGTAACGATGGTGGCAGGTGTGCATAATGAGAACTGGCGACAACAAGCGCCAGAGAGGGGGAGCGGGAGTAGACATGACAGTACCCCCTCCCTGACGCGCGGCTCCAACCGCAGGACGCCAAACTCTAGGCGCGGTAACCCGTAGAAATGGCTGAGGCGCAGGAACCCGTAGAAACGGCTGAGGCGTGGGAACACGTAGATCCGGCTGAGGCGCGGGAGCCCATAGAGCCGGCTGAGGCGCGGGAGCCCGTAGAGCCGGCTGAGGTGTGGGAGCCTGACAAGCCATCCGAGGTGCGGGAGCCTGACAAGCCAACCGAGGCTTGAGAACCTGACGAGCCAACCGAGACTTGAGAACCTGACGAGCCAACCGAGGCTTGACAACCTGACGAGCCAACCGAGGCTTGAGAACCTGATGAGCCAGCTTCGGCAATGGAAGTCTGACGAGCCAACCAGGGCTTGTGAACCTATCATATTAGCTGAGGCATGGAAGCTGGTCGAGCCAGCTGAGGCATCCCCGGTTGCGTCGGGGAATGTAAATGTAAATGTAAAGAGTGTTCCCGGTTACCCATGTTAATCCCTACTAACTAAATATTTCAATATAACTCCTAATTCCTCTCTCTCTCTAACCATGTGTTTCCATATTATGTTACAGAGATGTACGCACCAGCCCCCACCAACATGCCAATTGAAAAGACAGACCAGCACAGAGGTAGGAAGCAGCACCAGCCTGCCTGGCCCACCCGCAGTGAGAACGACATCATGCCCCAGTTCAAAGGTCAGAGTTCAAATCAAACACTTCCTTGTCTGAAAAAGAGACACATGTGCCCACACAGCATGCGCTCACACACACACAAACACACTGTCTGTCTCCTCAGTGCTGCTGTAGCTGCTAAATGTTTCTGCTGTCGTCCATACAGTGCCTTCGTAAAGTATTCAGACCCCTTGACTTTTTTCACATTTTGTTACTTTACAGCGTTAGTCTAAAATTTATTAAATTGTATTTTTTCTCATAAATCTACACACAATACCACATAATGACAAAGCAAAAACTGGTTTCATTCCAAGGTTTTACTTTATTTTTCCATTATCTACATTGTAAAATAGTGAAGATATCAAAACTATGAAATAACGTAGTAACCAAAAAAAGTGTTAAACAAATCACAATATATTTGAGATTTGAGATTCTTCAAAGTATACACCCTTTGCCTTGCACAGCTTTGCACACTCTTGGCATTCTCTCAACCAGCTTCATGAGGTAGTCAACTGGAATGCATTTCAATTAGCAAGTGTGCCTTATTAACTTTTACTGCCTCAGAAACCCGGATCCGGGAGCACCCCCCACCCCCCACACACTGATTAGCATAGATAGCATAGCTTCAGAAGTAGATAGTAGCATCTAAATATCATTAAATCACAAGTCCAAGACACCAGATGAAAGATACAGATCTTGTGAATAAAGCCACCATTTCAGATTTTTAAAATGTTTTACAGGGAAGACAAAATATGTAAATCTATTAGCTAAACACGTTAGCAAAATACACCACTATTCTAACTCCATCAGTTTCTTACTCCTTCAGGTGCTATCACCAATTCGGCTCAACTAAGATATTGATAGCCAATAACCTATAAAAAAAACCATCAGATGACAGTCTGATAACATATTCATGGTATAGGATAGTTTTTGTTAGAAAAAAGTGCATATTTCAGGTAGAAATCACAGTTTACAATTGCACCGACCATCACAAATCCACTAGAATTACTAGATAGAGCAACGTGTATGACCAATTTACTCATCATAAAACATTTCATAAAAATAGACAAAGCATAGCAATGGAAAGACCCAGTTCTTGTGATTTCAGACCATATTTCAGATTTTCTAAGCGTTTTTCAGCGAAAACCCAATAAATCGATAAGTTAGCATACTACATGTTCCAACGTTACCAGAGCATCGATTCCAGCCAAAGAGCGCTATAACGTAACCACCGCCAAAAGATATTAATTTTTTCACTAACCTTCTCAGAATTCTTCCGATGACACTCCTGTAACATCATTTTACAACATACATATACAGTTTGTTCGAAAAGGTGCATATTTAGCCATACAAAACCGTGGTTACACAATGAAAATACTAGGAAATCAAGCCTCAATATGTCTGACGTCATCTATCAGAGTGATCTAGTTTAATTAAAAGCTAATCATATACTTGACTAAAAAATACAGGGTTGACAGGAATCGAAAGACAAATTAGTTCTTAATGCAACCGCTGATTTACATTTTTTAAATTATCCTTACTTTTCAATACAGGGTTGGCCAAGTGAAGCTATACCAAACAAAATGGCGATGTATGCGTTTAAAATATTTCGACAGAAACACGGTTTATCATATTAAATATTGCTTACTTTGAGCTGATCTTCCATCATATTCTTGGGCAATGTATCCTTTCTATGTTATAAACGTCTTTTGGTCGATAGATGTCCTCTGTCCTTCGAAATGTCCATCACCAACGACCGACACCCTAAAGCGTGTCCAAACTTTCAGAGTGCACGACAAAGAAATTCCTCAAAATCGCACTAAACGGATATAAATTGATATAAAACGGTTAAAATTCACTACATTATGATGTTTTTAACAACTATAACGACTGAAAACATGACCGGAGAAATACTGCTGGTTAGAAAACGATTTGGAACGAGGCAGGTCCGATGGCCTTCACGCTTGAGGCGCACGTTGAGAAAGAGGGGTCTCTGTACATTTTTGTCATTTATAATGGCTGTGAACGTCCCATAGACTTCATTGAAAACGTGATGACGTACAGACACCCAGAGGAAGACGTAGGTAGTGTCGGTTTCTTCATAGCATTCACTGTGGCCTTATAAACAGACCCCAGATCAGAGGTAAAAATTTCTGAAATCTGAACCCTGTCATGAAAAGTGCTGTAGAAATTGTTCTGTACCACTCAGAGACAAAATTTCAACTCCTATAGAAACTATAGACTGTTTTCTATCCAATAATAACAATAATATGCATATTGTACGATCAAGAATTGAGTACGAGGCAGTTTAATTTGGAAATGTAAAAAAAAAAATAATGCTAACAGCTCCCCCTATTGACAAAAGGTTAAGTTAATTTGTGGAATTTCTTTCAGTCTTAATGGGTGGGGGCGGGGGGGCCCGTCAGGAAGTCTAGGACCCAGTTGCACAGGGCGGGATCTCGAGCTTAATGACGAGTTTGGAGGGTACTATGGTGTTAAATACTGAGCTGTAGTTGATGAACAGCATTCTTATATAGGTATTCCTCTTGTCCAGATGGGTTAGGGCAGTGTGCAGTGTGATTGCGATTGCGTCGTTGGTGGACCTATTGGGGCGGTAAGCAAATTGGAGTGGGTCTAGGGTGTCAGGTAGGGTGGAGGTGATATGGTCCTTGACTAGTCTCTCAAAGCACTTCATGATGACGGACGTGAATGCTATGGGGCGATAGTCATTTAGCTCAGTTATCTTAGCTTTCTTGGGAACAGGAACAATGGTGGCCCTCTTGAAGCATGTGGGAACAGCAGAATGGGATAAGGATTGATTGAATATGTCCGTAAACACACCAGCCAGCTGGTCTGCGCATGCTCTGAGGACGCGGCTATGGTTGCCATCTGGGCTGGCAGCCTTGCGAGGGTTAACACGTTTAAATGTTTTACTCACGTTGGCTGCAGTGAAGGAGAGCCCGCAGGTTTTGGTAGCGGGCCGTGTCGGTGGCACTGTATTGTCCTCAAAGCGAGCAAAGAAGTTGTTTAGTTTGTCTGGAAGCAAGACATCGTGGTCCGCGACGGGGCTGGTTTTCTTTTTGTAGTCCGTGATTGACTGTAGACCCTGGCACATACCTCTCGTGTCTGAGCCGTTGAATTGCAACTCTACTTTGTTTCTATACTGACGCTTAGCTTGTTTGATTGCCTTGCGGAGGGTATAGCTACACTGTTTTGTATTCGGTCATGTTTCCGGTCACCTTGCCCTGATTAAAAGCAGTGGTACGGGCTTTTAGTTTTGCGCGAATGCGTTAAAATCCTGCATGAAAATAAAAACCAGACAGTAATAGACAACACTTGTTCGGTTAACCACAGCAAAAACAAGAACCAGAGTACTTGGGGGTTGAACCTTTATTTTCTCAGCCATTCTGTTGGCTGTCCATCCATAATCCACAGGTATAAAAGTCTGTATCAAGAAATAAAGTGCAATACACCAATAAACATGCACAAATACTAACAGTGGTTGACTGAACAAGAAAATTAGAATTATGTCATTGTCCAGCTAACGGGCCTTCTTACGCTGCTCCCTGCTGTTCTGGTTGGGGAAGGTTTTAATAGTCGTTGAGGGTACAACATCACGATACACAAACTCGCTCACTGAATCAGCGTATTCATCAATGTCATTGTCCGATGCTATGCGGAACATATCCCAGTCCACGTGATCGAAGCAATCTTGAAGCGTGGAATCCGATTGGTCGGACCAGCGTTGAACAGACTTGAGCACGGGCGTTTCCTGTTTTAGTTTCTGTCTAGTTTCTGGCTGGGTGCAACAAAATGGAATCGTGGTCAGATTTTCCGAAAGGAGGGCGGGGGAGGGCTTTGTATGCGTCGCGGAAGTTAGAGTAACAATGATACAGGGTTTTGCCAGCCTGGGTCGTGAATTCTGATAAGACCGCTCCATCTGCCCCTTCTGCGGCGCCGTTGTTTTGGGTCGCCGGTTGGGATCCGATCCATTGTCCTGGGTGGTGGACCAAACAGAGGATCCGCTTCGGGAAAGTCGTATTCCTGGTCGTAATGTTGGTAAGTTGACGTTGCTCTTATATCCAATAGTTCTTCCCGGCTGTATGTAATAAAACTTAAGATTTCCTGGGGTAACAATGTAAGTGTCAATGGTGTATTGGAGGTGAAGTCTGGTGCTGGAGAGCAGAGTATAATGAACAGATACACTTTTATTATAGTTCCAAAAATGAGAGCACTACATAAATCAAATGCGCTCAAAAAACGGAACATAAAAGTAAAGCGCGTAAACTAACACCACATAACATGAAACAATTACACTCAAAACATGATGGGAAACAGAGGGTTAAATACAAGTAGATTGATTGGGGAAATGAAAACCAGGTGTGTATGGAAACAAGACAAGACAGATGGATATATGAATAAATGGAGCGGTGATGGCTAGAAAGCCGGTGACGTCGATCGCCGCACCCCGCCCGAACAAGGAGAGGAGCCGATTTCGGCGGAAGTCGTGACAGTAAGAAATAATACATAAAAAACGAAATACTGCATTGTTTCCTAGGAACGCGCAGCGAGGCGGCTATCTCTGTCGGCGCCGGAAGTTGAGTACAGAGTTATCTCTGCTGCAGAAGATAAGTTCATTAGCATTACCAGCCTCAGAAATTTCTGCCAAAATAAATGCTTCACAGAGTTCAAGTAACAGACATATCTCAACATCAACTGTTTAGAGGAGACTGCATGAATCAGGCCTTCATGGTTGAATTGCTGCAAAGAAACCACTACTAAAGGACAAAAATAATAATAAGAGACTTGCTTTGGCCAAGAAACACGAGCAATGGATATTAGACTGGTGGAAATTCCAGCTTCACCTGGAATGCTTTTCCAGCAGTCTTGAAGGAGTTCACACATAAGTCCGGGCTCTGGCTGGGCCACTCAAGAACATTCAGAGACTTGTCCCGAAGCCAAGACAATGCAGGAGTGGCTATCTGCTTAGGGTCATTGTCCTGCTTGTAGGTGAACCTTTGCCCCAGTCTGAGGTCTTGAGTGCTCTGGAGCAGGTTTTCATCAAGGATCTCTCAATACTTTTCTGCGTTCATCTTTCCCTCGATCCTGACTAGTCTCCCAGTCCCTGCCGCTGAAAAATATTCCCACAGCATGGTGCTGCCACAACTATGGTTCACCGTAGGGATTGTGCCATGTTTCCTCCAGACGTGATGCTTGGCACTCAGGCCAAAGAGTTCAATCTTGGTTTCATCAGACCAGAGAATCTTTCTTCTCATGGTCTGAGATTCTTTAGGTGCCTTTAGGCAAACTCAAAGTGGGCAGTCGTGCATTTTACAGAGGAGTGGCTTCCTTCTGGTCACTCTACCGTAAAGGCCTCATTGGTGGAGTGCTGCAGAGATGGTTGTCCTTCTGTAAGGTTCTCCCATCTCCATAGAGGAACTTTAGAGCTCTGTCAGAGTGACAATCGGGTTCTTGGTCACCTCCCTGACTAAGGCCCTTCTCCCCTGATTGCTCAGTTTGACCGGGTGGCCAGCTCTAGGAAGTGTCTTGGTGTTTCCAAACTTCTTCCATTAATGAATGATGTAAGCCACTGTGTTCTTGGGGACCTTCAATTCTGCAGAAATGTTTTGGTACCCTTCCCCAGATCTGTGCCTCAACACAATCCTGTCTCGGACCGCTACAGACAGTTCCTTCGCCCTCATGGCTTGGTTTTAACTCTGACATGCACTGTCAACTATGGGAACTTATATAGACAGGTGTGTGCCTTTCCAAATCATGTCCAATCAATTTAATTTACCACAGGTGGACTCCAATCAAGTTGTAGAAACATCTCAAGGATGATCAATGTATTAAAGATGGCGCCGAAGAACATGGATGACGTTTTACATTCTCCCAACCAATTGTGCTGTTTTATTAGTTTTTTTGCGTTTTGTGTAACTTTTTTTTTTTTTTCAACATCCTCCCGGACACCCTAGACCCACTCCAATCTGCATACCGTCCTAACAGATCCAAAGATGATGCAATCTCAATCGCACTCCACACTGGCCTTTCTCACCTGGACAAAAGGAACACCTAATGAACACCTAATGCTGTTCATTGACTACAGCTCAGCGTTCAACACCATAGTGCCCACGAAGCTCATCACTAAGCTAAGGACTCTGGGACTTAAAACTTCTCTGGGATATATGGGATGCTAACGTCCCACTTGGCCAAAAGCCAGAAAAAATGCAGTGCGCCAAATTCAAATATATTACTATAAAAATCAATCTTTCATGAAATCACACATGAAAGACACCAAATTAAAGCTACACGTGTTGTGAATCCAGCCAACATGCCTGATTTCAAAAAGGATTTACGGCGAAAGCACACCAAACGATTATGTTAAGTCAGTACATAGCCACAGAAAAACACAGCCATTTTCCAAGCCAAAGATAGGAGTCACAAAAAGCAGAAATAGAGATAGAATTAATCACTAACCTTTGATGATCTTCATCAGATGACACTCATAGGACATCATGTTACACAATCCATGTATGTTTTGTTCGATAATGTGCATATTTATATCCAAAAATCTTAGTTTACATTGGCGCCATGTTCAGAAATGCCTCCAAAATATCCGGAGAAATTGCAGAGAGCCACATCTAATAACAGGAATACTCATCATACACTTTGATGAAAGATACATGTTTTACATAGAATTAAAGATACACTTGTTCTTAATGCAACCGCTGTGCCAGATTTCAAAAAAACTTTACGGAAAAAATACACCATGCAATAATCTGAGACGGCGCTCAGATATAACAACATTTCTCCGCCATGTTGGAGTCAACAGAAATACGAAATTATATCATAAATATTCCCTTACCTTTGATGATCTTCATCAGAATGCACTCCCAGGAATCCTAGTTCCACAATAAACTGTTGTTTTGTTCGATAATGTCCATTACTTATGTCTAAGTAGCTACTTTTGCTAGCACGTTTAGTGCACATGTCCAAACGCTCGCGTAGATGCATGCGAACTCGGACGAAAACTTCAAAAAGGTATATTACAGGTCGAATAAACTGGTCAAACTAAGTACAGAATCAATCTTCAGGATGTTGTTATCATAACTATCCAATAACGTTCCAACTGGAGAATTCCTTTGTGTCTCTAGAAATAATGGAAAGCAAGACGATATCATTTGGAATGCGCGTGACCAGGAACTGGCATTCTGCCAGACCAATGACTGAAACACCTCCCATCCGGCTCAACATCACAGTAGAGGCTTCATTCCACGTTCTACAGACTGTTGAAATCTAGTGGAAGGCGTAGCAAGTGCAAACAGATCCATATCTTACAGGGAATTGAATAGGCGATGAGTTGTACATCGACCAGCCTCAGAATTCTCACTTCCTGTTTGGATTTTTTCTCAGGTTTTTGCCTGCCATATGAGTTCTGTTATACTCACAGACATCATTAAAACAGTTTTAGAAACGGCAGAGTGTTTTTTATCCAATAGTAGTAATAATATGCATATATTAGCATCTGGGACAGAGTAGGAGGCAGTTCACTATGGGCACGCTATTCATCCAAAAGTGAAAATGCTGCCCCCTATCACAAAGAAGTTAACACCTCCCTCTGCAACTGGATCCTGGACTTCCTGACAGTCTGCCCCCAGGTGGTAAGAGTAGGCAACAACACATCTTCCACGCTGATCCTTAACACTGGAGCCCCTCAGGGGTGTGTGGTTAGTCCCCCCCTGTACTCCCTGTTCACCCATGACTACGTGGCCAAACACGACTCCAACACCATCATTAAGTTTGCTGACAAAACAACAGTGTTAAGCCTGATCACCGACAACGATGACACGGCCTATAGGGAGGAGGTCAGAGAACTGGCACTGTGGTGCCAGGACAATAACCTCTCCCTCAATGTGAGAAAGACTAAGGAGCTGATCGTGGACTACAGGAAAAGGCGGCTGAACAGGCACCCATTAACATCAACGGGGCTGTAGTGGAGCGGGTCGAGAGTTGTCCACATCACCAACGAACTAGCACGGTCCAAACATACCAAGACAGTTGTGAAGAGGGCACGACGAAACCTTTTCCCCCTCAGGAGGCTGAAAACATTTGGCATGGGTCCCCAGATCCTCAAAAAGTTCTAGAGCTGCACCATCGAGAGCATCCTGACTGGTTGCATCACCGCTACAGAGGGTAGTGCGAACGGACCAGTACATCACTGGGGCCAAGCTTCCTGCCATCCAGGACCTATATAATAGGCAGTGTCAGAGGAAAGCCCATAAAATTGTCAGAGACTCCAGTCACCCAAGTCATAGACTGTTCTCTCTGCTACCTCACGGCAAGCGGTACCGGAGCGCTTGCCGTTAGGACCAAGAAGCTCCTCAATAGCTTCTACCCCCAAGCCATAAGACTGCTGAATAATTAATCAAATCGCCACCGGACAATTTACATTGACCCCCCCCTCCCTTTTGTACACTGCTGCTACTCGCTGTTTATTATCTATGCATAGTCACTTCACCCCCACCTACATGTACAAATTACCTCAACTAACCTGTACCCCTGCACACTGACTCGGTACCGGTGCCCCCTGTATATAACCTCAGTATCGTTATTCTTATTGTGTTACTTTTTTATTATTACTTTTTATTTTAGTCTACTTGGTAAATATTTTCTTAACTCTTCTTGAACTGCACTGTTGGTTAAGGGCTTGTAATTAAGCATTTCAAGGTAAAGTCTGCACTTGTTGTATTCGGAGCCTGTGACAAATAAAGTTTGCATTGATTTGGAAACAGGATGCAGCTGAACTCAATTTCGAGTCGCATAGCAAAGTATCTGAATACTTTTGTAAATAAGGTATTTCTGTTTTTTACTTTTAATACATTTGCAAACATTTCTACAAATGTTTTCGCTTTATCATGATGGGGTATTGTGTGTAGATTGCAGAGCATTTTTTAGAATAAGGCTGTAACTTACAGCGTAGTACATTGTGTAAAAACTCAAGGGGTCTGAATACTTTCCGAAGGCACATATGTAACTCTTCATCTCCCCACTTGGAGCAGAGTCTGCTGTTTCCTTTTAACTACTACATATAAAGGCAAATCCCACATGGAACCATTCGCCAGTTAATGAATAATATACCCTGATGAAGACAGCTTGGCTGTCGAATCGTTGGATATTAACATTTTTGCATCTGAGCTCCTAGAGTGTGCGGCTTTCCTTTATTTTCAAATTAATAATGTATAAACATCTCGTGATACAGACTTATAGGTGTGTCATAATGTTTGTGTGCTGCCTCTGTCACAGGGAACTTTGGTAGTCTCCAAATGCCCTATCTGGATGGGAAGACCCCCGTGCCCAGAGAAGACACCACGCTGCACTCTGTGGCATGGGTGGCACTGCCCATCATCATGATGCTGTTCACCATCACAGCTCTGCTCTTCATTAACCAGAAGAAGCAGTGGATCCCCGTGCTCTGCTATCGCACCCCAACTAAGGTAGGGGGTGCCATTACCCACATTTACAGTATGCCTTGTTGGTTTCTGTACTGCTTTGTTGTTGTTGTAATATAGTTGATGGTCTAAAACGCCAGAGAATATCACATCAGCAGCTTATGGAGATGCATACTTAATCAATGTCTATACATTTGAATCTTGAAATAATTTAATGTAAAAAAAAGTTGTGCTATTACATAGAATGATTACATTGCCTAGCTTTATAGTAATGATGAGCAGCAAATGCTGTCTTTACTGTATGTATACAGCCTGAGCAGAGCCTTATTGAGAAATATAATATAGTATGAATATATCAATAAAATCTAAAGCTCTGAGCCTAACTAGAGTGTGATCTGTGGAGGTAACTAACTGTGTGTGTGTGTGTGTGTGTGTCCTCTTTAGCCCACCTGCCTCAACAACCAGCTGGTATATGTGGACTGCCAGAAAGGCACCAAGGTGCAGGTGGACAGTTCACAGTGCATGCTCCGGATCGCTGACCCTGACTCCAGGTACAGCGGTTACTACAGCATGCAGAAACAAAACAACCTCAACAATCTGCAGGCTGACAATTTCTACCAGACTCAGTGAGACAGAGAGACTGGCCTGGCCTCGCCTCCTGTCCAATACTCAGCAGTCAGCAAGCAGCCAAAACGAGAGCGAGAGAGCGCATTACCTACAGTACCACAACAACTATTACTTAACACAGACGGGTGGAAAAATGACACCAAACCTATCAATGATAAAATAACTAGCAAACTAGCAAAGTTCACTAGCAAAGACAGATAAATGAAAATAATAATCTCCTCAAGATGAATAACTAATCAAACAAAATATAATGATGATGATTTTAAACTACAGCTAACACAATGGAAGAACCAGAATCCAGATTTTCCTAGATTATTATTCAACTTCTTTTTGTTTGGTGTGTGTGATGGAGGCGTGCTTCTGTATGTGGGTCTTTGTGAATGTGTGTGTGTGTGTGTGTTTAAAGTTAGATATACATCTTTGTGATTAGGAAAAAGTGGGTATTTTTCAAAGTATGGTATTTTCCTGCATTCCTGCTTCCTTGAAAAAGGCCTTTGAAGAGATAAACAGAATAATTCAAGCTAGTGTTTTCTGTTGAACACTGAACTTTTAGAACCAAAGCTCTGCTGACTGTATGTCGAATCAAAACACACCCTGTAAGAGAGATGCTAGAGGAACACTGTGGCCAGTCTGATCTGAGCCGTGGCACGACGGACTGACGACTGCCAGATTCTATGTGGTGCTGAGCCAAAAGAGAGAGAATGAGAGAAAGAAAGAGGTCAGATACCGTAGACCCCGTCACAGACAGAACTCAGCTGAGCACCTCTCTCAGGTCTGTTCAAGCTGGACTATTGCTCTCTTCTTTCCTTCCTCTTTTCCTCCCCTCCTTTGAAAACGTTGACATTGGTTTGTTGTCTTGTTTTCCCTCGTGGAACGTCACCTGTTGGATAGAAGGTGGAAAGGAAGAAGAAGCTTCATTCACTCCATTTATTTTCCTTTGATATTCTGCTCAACGTGTATAAGTGTTATTTTCCTGGTCACTTTCAAGTCTCCATAATCTTTTGGCTAAATGTATTTAACAACAAAGGGCAGGCTGACGCTGACTTTCACACACTCCAAACAATGGTGTCTTTTATTTGGATAAAGAATAAATGTGTTCGGGTTGATAAAGGCAGGATGAAGCTTCAAACTGGGCACAGATGGGTGTAGATTCCACGTTGGTTCAACGTAATGTCATTGAAATGACGTGGCAGCAACGTTGATTCAACCAGTGTGTGCCCAGTGGGTAGTGTAGTTCTTGAGGATTAACAATTTGAGCATATGCTTTACAAGCTTTTCTGCTTTGTTGCTGTAAGTCCTGTTTTACATGGAGTTACACACACATAGGGATACTATTTAGCTCCTTTAGGAAACACTGAGGATACAAGAAAACATAGAATCAAAGAATATGTTCAAATGTGTTTTCTCTCGGGGTTCTCTGAAGACGAGCTATATTAAAGTAGCTCTGATATTTTTCTTGTTTTGTTTTACTGGCTGTAAGACTAACAGTCTCCTCTTCTCGATATTACCCAAGCACCTTTGTCTTCATTTATTAATTGCAAAACATTATACAGTAGGAACACGTATGTACATATTACTGCTGAAGATGAAAAATACATGAAATATTGTGTGACTATATACAGTACGTATGTGTCTATGTATGTTGTTTATTCATATATGTACATGTGTCAACCCACATGCATGCACACATGCTTTTTTCTTCACATGTACATTTCTCAATTAATTTCCTATTGAATGTATTTATGATTGAGAAATAGATTTGATCTAATAATAGAAAACATGATGAGAACAAACATTTGCATTGCTTGTTTGAAAAGAGGAGTGATAGAGACAGGACAGAAAAAACACAAACATCTTATTCAATCTGTTTTCCCCTCATTTATTTGATGTCATTTTCATATTTTTTTTTAAGAAAAAAAAATTGTCTATGAGGGCTTTGTTTGATTGTTCTGTGAGTTCCCTATCTATTTGAGTCAATCTGTTTCCCTGAATGAAGCAATGTTCAAAATGCCAACCATATATAGACAAGTGAGTTCTGAGCTGAGCAGTACCAGGTTCTCTCGATCTGTTATTCTTCTCTTTCATTTGTCGCTTCTGAAGTCAAACTATTGAAAGTGGGTGGACATAAGCTCTGGGAGAGAGGGTGGGATGGAGGAAGGTAGGGGTAGTAGTTGACTTTTATAGTTTGTCTTCGGTGTATCTTAATCTGTCTGACAAAAGATTTAGTTGAATCATACATCTTGGCACTTTTATATAGAAAATAACCTTTTTTGGTTAGTTTTTTTAAACATACTTTTCATTGAAAGAGTTGCCCTTAGTTTTTTTCTGAGCCCTGTCAGACCCAGTGTTACAGTTAGGTTCCAGTTGTTTCTGAATATTTGATCTACAAAACCTAAATTAACTTAGAACTCTCACGGTCATTGTATGCAGGCACTGCATTTCTGTTTATAGGTGTGGATTTCTGGCAAGAACAAGAGGGGTAAATATTTACCTTTCAAAACATTAATTGCAGCTGAAGCTTGCTCTGTTTTCTCCTAGCCTATATGTATTCTCCAGACATAGGAAAAACATACTCAAATCTACTGTATAACCGACATGTACTGTATGTAAATGCTTTTTCAAAGAAAGTTGATTGGTTTGATTCTCCAGCCATTATATATAGGTCTGTCTATCATCTGGACACAAACCACAGTCAAACCTCACTTAAATACACAATCCACATTATTTCCAATCGGTGAAGTGATGGATCATAATAATTGATTTGATTAAGGACCATAAGTTCTATTACACTCGCATCACATTGACTGGCTGAGTTCTTCTGTGACTTGGCTCTATGTTGCAGGATGTGGTGCTACATCCCCTACAGTATGGTTGAGTAACGTCATACAGGAATGCATCTTGTTCACAATGGGTCTTACAGGGTGAAATCTTTGTATCTTTCAGTGCATCCCCCAAGTATTGTTGTAAATACTTGAGTATCACTTGCCAAAATAAAAAATAAAAAAACATTGTTGGAAAAGAAAGAGAGAGGGAAAAATTTTGATTTAATTTATTATGTTAAATGACCTAAATAATTTATTAATGAGCAAGATAATTGAACATGAACATAATAGGCCTTAAACGATGACGCAGCTGAAATTGTGAAACTATTTTAGTGTTGTGTCAGTCTCTCAAAGAGCATGTAAATAAGGTTGTACTTTAGGTAGGTGGAGAAGTTGGAGGATCACAAGCTTTCACATCTTTTCAGGGTTTTTGGTCTCATGGACCTGATTTAGCCTGATCCCAGATCTGTTTGTGCTGTCTTGCCACCTCCTATGGTCACTGTCACGCAGTTTACTGTAACACAATGTGACAAAGAACATAGAAGTTGGATAGCTAGACAACACAAACTCATCTGATCAGGCTACATATGCCTTGTCCAAGGAGCACAAAAGCCTGACACCCTGATGAGCATTTTCCTCTGTTCCAATAAAGATAGCCCGTTGAGAGGGAAATATTTCTCTGTCCCCATTCTTTCCTGTTAATCCTTTTATTTACACAACTACCAATCCCCTTTAGAGTCTGTATATTACTGGTGTTTCATGCTTATGTAAAAATAAAAAAAATATGTTGATATTGATAATGATGAAATTGCAAAAACAAGATTTATTAAGAGGATAGATTCATATTTGACTGAATTTCCCGTAGCACAGCAGATTATTTTTTGCAAGTTCTTGTATTATGATTTTTTGTTTCTTTGCAGCACAATAAATACTTTGAAAACAGCTATGTGGATCTTCCGTGCAATCATTATTAGTATTACTGGTACTGGTGTTGTCATTCTTACCTCTAAGGGAATTTGACACAAACCTGTCCATCTCCTCTGTGATTTCTCTTCGGGGATTTCTGCCTCAATCATGAAATGTCAATGGTGCACTTTTTTGGCTATTTTCTGCTTGAGGAAGAAATCTCTGTGGGTTTAGAGATAGAGGATAGGTTCAATCAACAACAACAAAAATTCAAGAGGAATAAAAACACAATTTCACCTGCAGCACTTCGAAAATATACCAGCAGGTCAACCTGTTTAGCGATTACTCACTCAGTAGGGGATGGCACCAAAACATTTTATTACACCCAGCCAGCTGAGGCAGATAAATAATGTGTGACCACTTCCAGTTGTCTGCTAAGTGATACAGTACCTGGCCCTGTATGTCTCAGTTACCAAGAGCATAGCGCAAGGTAAAAGGTTAAACTCCAGCAGGGATTACAAACATACTACAAATGTATGCACACATTGTGCTGTAAATCGCTTTGGATAAAATAGTTAGCTTTTTTCCATAAAAATGTTTACCCATGGATCTGGTCAAAGTAACCCATAAGCCTTTATTTATATATGAATACATTTTCATACAGCAGTTTAATGGGCTTTACACACAAGAGAGAGTATTAGGTAGCTATAATGACCTTGGTACTCCATGTAGACTTTCCTCTAACATAAATATGTTCATAGGAATTGTTTCTCAGTTGCAACAATTCAAAATAACACTGAGTCAATAAATGAGATTCCATCTCATTTTTAACAGTACGCGGTAATGTACAGTATCCTCTCAGTAATGGACCAAAGTCAATGTCGGTATGTGGGTGAATAGGGTCTGGACAAAAGGGTTCAATTACTATGTCACATTATCTGGTACTGTGCAGCACATGCACAAATGACCAGTACAAGCCACAGGGAGGAGACAGAGCTTTTAGAGAACCACGATGGCACATCAAAATAGGCTGATATCCCCTTTCCAGTTCCTGTACCTTTTATACTTCATTCACATATTACATGTCTACAGTTATCCCTTTAGGATTAGTTTGACTCATGATCTGTTTACTACACACATGTTAAGACATGACATATGTGACTGATTATGCTGTTGATAGTAAGACTAAGTCATTCATAACCTCAGTCACATCCATTCTAGGGAAAGGGAAATACCTAGTCAGTTGTACAACTGAATGCATTCAACTGAAATGTGTCTTCTGCATTTAACCCAATTCCTCTGAATCAGAGAGGTGCGGGGGGCTGCCTTAATCGACATCCCTGTCTTCGGCACCCGGGGAACAGTGGGTTAACTGCTTTGCTCAGAGGCAGAGCGCGATTCGATCAGCTAGGCGATTCGATCCAGCAACCTTTCAGTTACTGGCCCAAAGCTCTAACCACAAGTCTATTCGGCGATGATGATGTTGTATAAGTACATTGTTAAGTGTTGCCAAGTGGAATGTAGCAGTCAGCCATCACAGAAGTTCTATATATTTTTTTTTACAGCAGTAATATTTGAATGTATGGATAAAAATATATATATTCTGTGCAAATGTGCCCAATATCTTCAGTGATTGTTAACTGTGTGTGCACATCCGTGCCTGTGTATATATATCTGTCTTCATCCGTGTGAGTAAGGGAGAGGGAGAGAGGAGAGGGGGCGGGTGTCGGTGACATAGCATGGCAGCTCTACCTTTTTGACCATTTTCATAATTGACCAGGCATGACAGAAATGTCCATCAACTAATCCTCTTATTTCATCCCTAATGCCGACTCTGTCACAGAAGTCCTTATGTTAATGTAACAAGGGGCTCAGCCTGGCAGTGAGTATAGTGTGTGTGTTTGTGTGTGTGTGTGCATGTGCGTGTGTGTGTGTGTGCCAAAGGCCAAGGTTCTCCCTCTCTCCCTACTGGCCAGAAAGTATTGGCTATAGCCGTGGGCAGCAGCATGCAGTCTGGTGATAATATCTGTAAACTAATATTTTTATCTCTAAACAAGAATCATGATTTGCAGAGAGATATTTTTGGAAGTCTTATACATCTAAGTGGACTTATTTTGTGATTTCCAGCTAATGTGGTCAAGGATCAGCCCGAACAGTCAATGGATTTCCCTGTACGTTCTTGTGAGTTCAAGAAAAGCTTCTTTGAAATTACGTTAAGTACGTAGTTTTACAATGCTAGTCATGGATTAGTTGGAAGTGCTCATTATAAACCACTACACTCACTTTAAACACACACATACACACACACATATACACTGATAATCCCCACAGCATCATACTGTGTTGAATGTGGTTAACCCCTTAGCTGAATTTCTGACTGGTGCCTCGTATTCTTGGGTAGGACGCTACAAGCTTGGCACACCTGTATTTGGGAAGTTTCTCCCATTCTTCTCTACAGATCCTCTCAAGCTCTGTCAGGTTGGATGGGGAGCGTCGCTGCACAGCTTTTTTCAGGTCTCTTCAGAGATGTTCGATCGGGTTCAAGTCCGGGCTTTGGCAAGGCCATTCAGAGACTTTTCCCGAAACCACTCCTGCATTGTCTTGGCTGTGTGCTTAGGGTCATTGTCCTTTTGGAAGTGGAACCTTCGCCCCAGTCTTTCCCTCGATCCTGACTAGTCTCCCAGTCCCTGCCGCTGAAGAATATCCCCACAGCATGGTGCTGCCACCACCATGCTTCACCGTAGGGATGGTGCCAGGTTTCCTCCAGATGTGATGCTTGGCATTCAGGCCAAAGAGTTCAATCTTGGTTTCATCAGACCAGAGAATCTTGTTTTCATGGTTTGAGAGTCTTTAGGTGCCTTTTGGCAAACTCCAAGCGGGCTGTCGTGTGCCTTTTACAGAGGAGTGGCTTCCGTCTGGCCATTAGCATAAAGACCTAATTGGTTGAGTGCTGCAGAGATAGTTGTCCTTCTGGAAGGTTCTCCCATCTCCACAGAGGAACTCTGGAGCTCTGTCAGAGTGACCACAGTGTTCGTGGTCACCTCCCTGACCAAGGTCATTCTCCCCCGATTGCTCAGTTTGACCGGGCGGCCAGCTCTAGAAAGAGTCTTGGTGGTTCCAAACTTCTTCCATTTAAGAATGATGGAGGCCACTGTGTTCTTGGGGACCTTCAATGCTGCAGACATTTTTTGGTACCCTTCCCCATTTCTGTGCCTCGGCACAATCCTGTCTTGGAGCTCTATCAAATCAAATCAAAATGCATTGATCACCTACACATGGTTAGCAGATGTTAATGCGAGTGTATCGAAATGCTTGTGCTTCTGTTTCCGACAGTGCAGTAATATCTAACAAGTAATCTAACAGTTCCCCAACAACTACATAATACACACATCTAAAGGGTGAATAAGAATATGTACATATAAATATATGGATGAGCGATGGCTGAGCGGCATAGGCAAGGTGCAATAGATGGTATAAAATACAGTATATACATATGATATGAGTAATGTAGGATATGTAAACATTATTAAAGTGGCATTATTTAAAGTGGCATTGTTAAAAGTGACTAGTGATCCATTTATTCAATTGGCCAGTGATTTGGTCTCAATGTAGGCAGCAGCCCCTCTGAGTTAGTGATTGCTGTTTAGCAGTGTGATGGCCTTGAGATAGAAGCTGTATTTCAGTCTCTCGGTCCCAGCTTTGATGCACATGTACAATCTCGCCATCTGGATGGTAGTGATGTGAACAGACAGTTGCTCCGGTGGTTGTAGTCCTTGATGATCTTTTTGGCTTTCCTGTGACATTGGGTGCTGTAGGTGTCATGGAGGGCAGGTAGTTTGCCACCGGTGATGCGTTGTGTAGACCGCACCACCCTCTGGAGCGCCATACGGTTGAGGGCGGTGCAGTTTCTGTACCAGGCTGTGATACAGCCCAGCCCGACAGCATGCTCTCGATTGTGCATCTGTAAAGGTTTGTCAGGGTTTTGGGTGACAAGCCAAATTTCCTCGGCCTCCTGAGGTTGAAGAGGCGCTGTTGCGCCTTCTTCGCCACACTGTCTGTGTGGGTGGACCATTTCAGTTTGTCCGTGATGTGCACACCAAGGAACTTAAAACTTTCCACCTTCTCCACTGCTGTCCCTTCGTTGTGGATAGGGGGGTGCTCCCTCTGCTGTTTCCTGAAGTCCACGATCATCTCCTTTGTTTTATTGACGTTGAGTGAGAGGTTGTTTCCTGACACCACACTCTGAGTGCCCACACCTCCTCCCTGTAGGCTGACTCGTAGTTGTTGTTAATCACGCCCACTCTGTTGTGTTGTCTGCAAACTTGATGATTGAGTTGGAGGTGTACATGGCCACGCAGTCGTGGGTGAACAGGGAGTACAGGAGGGGGCTGAGCACGCACCCTTGTGGAGCCCCAGTGTTGAGGGTCAGCGAAGTGGAGATGTTGTTTCTTACATTCACCACCTGGGGCAGCCCGTAGGAAAGTCCAGGACCCAATTGCACAGGGCGGGTTTGAGACCCAGGGCCTCCAGCTTGATGATGAGCTTGGAGTGTAGTATGGTGTTGAATGCTGAGCTCTAGTCAATGAACAGCATTCTTACATAGGAATTCCTTTTGTCCAGTGATAGGGCAGTGTGCAGTGTGATGGCGATTGCGTCGTCTGTGGACCTGTTGGGGCGGTATGCAAACTGAAGTGGGTCTAGGATGGCTTGTAAGGTGGAGGTGATATGATCCTTGACTAGTCACGCAAAGCACATCATGATGACAGAAGTGAGTGCTATGGGGCGGTAGTCATTTACTTCAGTCGTCTTTGCCTTCTTGGTACAGGAACAATGGTGGCCATCTTGGAGCATGTGGGGAAAACTGACTGGGATAGGGAGCGATTGAATATGTCCGTAAACACACCAGCCAGCTGGTCTATGTATGCTCTGAGGACGCGGCTAGGGATGCCGTCTGGGCCATCAACCTTGCGAGGAATGACACGTTTAAATGTTTTACTCACGTC